>NC_091472.1:11188983-11481483 GCF_036971445.1 Narcine bancroftii
GTAAGTAACATTAACCCCTCCCCCTCCCCTGTATTGGGTTGTCTTTGACTCCTTGCCAGTTAACAACAGCTCCCTTTTCCACGTGGTTTGCGATAATAACCGCAAGCATCTACAGATTTTGCAGTGCAGTCCTTCCCCCTTCCCCAGCCCTCCCCAGAGAAAAACTTAACATTTTTCGATAAATATAACAAAGCTCCTTCTTTTTTCTTTTTCCCCTTATCTTTTTCAACCTCTGTATTCACATTATCATCTTTACAACTTATCTCTATGCATTGTCTGGGCAGTCTTTCTTAAAACTCCTCGTCTCATCTCGTTGACTGTATGACAATCATTCTGCAAATTTTTAGCCTTCTTTCGGATCTGAGAAGAGTCTGTTCTGCTCCCCAGGGATGAATACTTTTAGAACTGCTGGATGTCGCAGCACAAAATTTAGCCTTTTTTCCACAATACCGCTTTTGCCAAGTTACACATTCAACTGGCTCAACCATGTCCCTCCTGTACGCTTTCTTGTTACCATTTCTGATTCTCCCAACAATTGTGGAGATGTCAGCTAACATGAAGATAACAATGGAATTGTGCCTCACAGCACAGTCTTGGGTATATAATGAGTAGAGCAATGGGCTAAACACATCCTTGGAGTGCGTCGGAGTTGAGAATCAGTGGGAAGGAGACTTCATTTCCAATTTGTACTAGCTGTGGTCTTCCGATAAGAAAGTCAAGGATCCAGTTGCTGAGTGGGTTACAGAGGGCGAGAGTTTATAGCTCCTTGACCAGCACTGAGGGAATAATGGTATTGAAGGACAAGCTACAGTTGATGAAGAGAAGCTTTAGTTTCAGGGTCAATCTGATACCTCATCCAATAATTGCCATTTTTAGATCAACAGAGACAACCAATTTGAATTTAACTATGTCTCAATGCTACGTGGTCTCTTTTGCCTCCCTTGTTGCGAGACGTTCAATGTTGATGAGATGGAAAGGTGCTGTTCCTCCTTCAAATACTCAATGTCTATCTGATATGTTGGCGTGCCTAACTTTGTATTATAAAATCAGGTGTTGCTCACCTGTATCGCATTTAAACTTTCTATGTTTATGAGGCCTTTTATTCATTATTTTCATCACTTATAAGATCACTTGGAACTTGTTTTGTGAGTTTGTGTTTTCCTTTAATGCTAGTGCAGTTATATGTACTAACAGGAGAACCTCAGAAGGGAAGGAGAAGGACGTTGGACGATAGTATAATGTTTACTTTTTAAAATCTTTCTCCATTAGCCTAATGTTCTAATTGTTTAAGCGTTTCCCATCTTTATTTCTCTTTGAATGTTATGATACTATAGATATATGTAATAGATTGATTTTTATTATACAACTGATTTTTATCTGCATATTCCTTTTTATATATTGCCATTGATTAAAGGTGTCTATTTGTTTCCTGTTTTCATAAAGGACAATGAAAATATTGAAAAAGAATCAAAAGAAGAATGATCCTCCTGCCGGGTGTGCAATAGTCCTCCTACCAGATGAGCAAAGGGCCTCCTGCTGTACTCGCTTCTTTGTTACATATGTTTTGGTCTCGTTCCACTTTTTGTGTAGATATCTTTCCTACGTTTTCAGATTGAGAATCAACTTATTGTCCAGAAAAAGTCATGAAATTCTATGATTTGGGGCAGCATCACAGTGGAAACATTCACGTTATAACCATCGACAACATTACTCTAAAAAGTCAAGAGAATAATGCAGAAAAAAGCAGGGCATAGGCTTTGACTCATTGAATATTGAAAGATCTGATGGAATCGTGGAAGAGGCTGTCCTTGGGGCATTGGCTGCTCGTCCTTGGGCTCCAGTACCTTTTCCCCAATGGTAGCAGAGTGAAGAGGTTATGGGCTGGTTGGTGGGGGTTTTTGATGATAGAGAATTCTTTTTTAAGATAATGTTTATGTTTTTGATGGAGGGAATTCTGTTGCCTGTGGTATCGCAGGTTGAATTAACCACCCACTTGATTTATCCTTTTCCTGAGAGTTGGCGCTTCCATTCAAGGAAGTTAAGGCAAACAGCCAGAATGTTCTCCACAGTGTACTTGTGGAGGGTAACGAGTGTCTTTGATGACATTCCAAATTTCGTTAGACTCCTCAAACATTGTAGACACTAGCGAGCCTTCTTTGTGAATGTATCAACATGGAGGGTCCAGGACAGATCTTAGAAGATGTTAACACTCGGGGATTTGAGGTTCGTGAAGACCTGCACTCCTGAGCCCTCCATGAAAACTTGGTCATGTTCTGCTGAGTTTTACCAGAAGTCTGAAATCGTCTCCTTTGTTTTGGTGACATGCAACGAAAGGTTGTTTTTTTTTTTTTTGTTTTTTTTTTAATTTTTTATTTTTCACACCATAAATCACAATAGCCATGATATACACTTTTTCTTTTCCACACATTTACAGTGACTTTTTCTCCCTCCCCCCTCCCTCCTCCCAAGCCACCCCCCCATCCCTCCCCCCTCTCATCCATTTTAGTTATACAATCTAGGTTGCATTAATTCAGTTAGACAATGTTGTCATTCAACAAAAATACACCAGAAATTCTACTGAGTCCATTTTTTTCTTCTCTTCTCCTTCCATCAACTTAGGTAATGTTTGTTCCCGGTAGGTTTTCGCTATTGTATTTAATGTAAGGCTCCCATACTTGTTCGAATATTTCAATATTATTTCTTAAACTATATGTTATTTTTTCTAATGGAATACATTTATTCATTTCTATATACCATTGTTGTATTTTCAAATTATCTTCCAATTTCCAGGTTGACATAATACATTTTTTTGCTACAGCTAGGGCTATCTTAACAAATCTTTTTTGTGCATCCTCCAAGTCAATTCCAAATTCTTTATTTTTTATGTTACTTAGGAGAAAGATCTCTGGATTCTTTGGTATATTGTTTTCTGTTATTTTATTTAATATCTGATTGAGATCATCCCAAAATTTTTCTACTCTCTCACATGTCCAGATTGCATGAATTGTTGTTCCCCTTTCTTTTTTACATCGAAAACATCTATCAGATACTGTTGGGTCCCATTTATTTAACTTTTGCGGTGTAATGTATAGTCTGTGTAACCAATTATATTGTATCATACGCAGCCTCGTATTTATTGTATTTCTCATCGTTCCAGAGCATAACTTCTCCCATGTTTCCTTTTTTATCTTTATATTTAAATCTTGTTCCCATTTTTGTTTAGTTTTACCATTTGTTTCCTCATTTTCCTTTTCTTGCAGTTTAATATACATATTTTTTATAAATCTTTTGATTAACATTGTATCTGTAATCACATATTCAAGGTTACTTCCCTCTGGTAAACTCAAGTTGCTTCCTAATTTATCTTTCAAGTAGGATCTCAGTTGGTAATATGCCAGCGCTGTATCTCCCGTTATATTGTACTTATCTCTCATTTGTTCAAAGGATAAGAATCTACTTCCTGAAAAACAATTTTCTATTCTTTTAATCCCTTTTTTTTCCCATTTTCTAAAGGCAAGGTTGTCTATTGTAAAAGGGAGTAGCTTATTTTGCGTCAATATTAGTTTTGGTATTTGGTAATTTATTTTATTTCTTTCTACATGTATCTTCTTCCATATATTGAGGAGATGGTGTAATACTGGAGAAGTTCTATGTTGTACCAATTTTTCGTCCCATTTATATAATATGTGTTCAGGTATCTTTTCCCCTATTTTATCTAATTCTAGTCTCGTCCAGTCTGGTTTTTCCCTTGTTTGATAAAAATCTGATAGGTACCTTAATTGTGCGGCTCTATAATAATTTTTGAAGTTTGGCAATTGTAAGCCTCCTTGTTTATACCATTCTGTTAATTTGTCTAGTGCTATCCTCGGTTTCCCCCCTCTCCATAAAAATCTCCTTATTATTTTCTTTAACTCTTTGAAGAATTTTTCTGTCAGTTGTATTGGCAATGCCTGAAATAAGTATAGTATCCTTGGAAAAATGTTCATTTTAATACAGTTTATCCTTCCTATCAGTGTTAGTGGTAGCTCTTTCCAATGCTCTAAATCGTCCTGTAATTTTTTCATTAGTGGATTGTAATTGAGTTTATATAATTGGCCTAGATTTTTGTTTATTTGCACACCTAGGTATCTTATTGCCTGCGTTTGCCATCTGAATGGGGATTCCTCCTTAAATTTTGAGAAATCCGCGTTATTCATAGGCATTGCTTCACTTTTATTTACGTTTATCTTGTATCCCGACACTTCTCCATATTCCTTCAATTTCTTATATAGTTCTTTTATTGATAGTTCTGGTTCTGTTAAGTACACTATCACATCATCCGCAAACAGACTGATTTTATATTCCCTGTCTTTTATTTTTATTCCTTTTATATTATTATCTCTTCTTATCGATTCTGCTAGTGGTTCTATAGCTAGCACAAACAATAATGGTGATAGTGGGCATCCCTGCCGCGTTGACCTGCTTAAGTTAAATTGCTTTGATACATGTCCATTTACTGTCACTTTCGCTAACGGTCCCTTATATAATGCTTTAATCCAATTAATATACTTCTCCGGTAAACTGAATTTTTGCAATACTTTGAACAAGTAATTCCATTCTACTCTGTCGAAGGCCTTCTCTGCGTCTAAAGCAACTGCTACTGCCGGTGCTTTATTTCCTTCTACTGCATGAATTAAGTTAATAAATTTACAAATATTGTCTGTTGTGCGTCTTTTTTTGATAAATCCAGTTTGGTCTAAATTTACCATTTTCGGTACCTGTTCTGCTAATCTGTTCGCTAATAGTTTAGCTATTATCTTATAATCTGTGTTTAGCAAAGATATTGGTCTATATGACGCTGGTGAGAGTGGATCTTTCCCTTGTTTTAGTATCACTGTAATTATTGCTGTTTTACATGAATCTGGTAAGTTTTGTGTTTCATCAATCTGGTTGATTACATCCAGGAGGGGCGGTATTATTAGGTCTTTAAATGTTTTGTAGAATTCTATTGGGAGTCCATCCTCTCCTGGTGTCTTATTATTTGGTAAATTTTTTATTATCTCTTGTATTTCTACTGTTCCAAATGGTTCTGTTAATTTATTTTGTTCCTCTATTTGTAGTTTTGGTAGTTCAATTTTAGTCAAAAATTCATCTATTTTCCCTTCTTTCCCTTCGTTTTCGGTTCGGTATAATTGTTCATAGAATTCTCTGAAGTTTTCCTTAATTTCTTTTGGATTATATGTAATTTGTTTGTCTTTTTTCCTTGTTGCCAATACCGTTTTCTTAGTTTGCTCTGTCTTAAGCTGCCATGCTAGGATTTTGTGTGTTTTTTCCCCTAGTTCATAATATTTCTGTTTTGTCTTCATTATATTCTTCTCCACCTTATATGTTTGTAATGTTTCATATTTTATTTTTTTATCCGCCAATTCTCTTCTTTTGGTTGTATCTTCCTTTATTGCTAATTTTTTTTCTATGTTTATTATTTCCCTTTCCAACTGCTCTGTTTCCTGATTATAGTCCTTCTTCATCTTGGTTGCATAACTTATTATTTGCCCTCTAATGAATGCTTTCATTGCGTCCCATAGTATAAACTTATCTTCCACTGATTCCGTATTTACTTCAAAGTACATTTTTAATTGTTTTTCAATAAATTCTCTAAAATCCTGTCTTTTAAGTAGCATGGGGTTTAATCTCCATCTATACATTCTTGGAGGGATGTCTTCTAGCTCTATTGCCAATAACAGGGGTGAGTGGTCCGATAATAGTCTAGCTTTATATTCCGTTTTCCTAACTCTCCCTTGTATGTGGGCTGATAACAGGAATAGGTCTATCCTTGAGTATGTTTTATGTCTAGTCGAGTAGTATGAGTATTCCTTTTCTTTTGGGTTTTGTTTCCTCCATATGTCCACAAGTTTCATTTCTTGCATTGATTTAATTATAAATTTGGTTACTTTGTTCTTCCTGTTAATTTTTTTCCCCGTTTTATCCATATTTGGATCCAAATTCAGATTGAAATCCCCTCCTATTAGTATGTTCCCTTGCGTATTAGCTACCTTCAAAAAGATATCTTGCATAAACTTTTGATCTTCTTCGTTAGGTGAATATATATTAAGTAGATTCCAAAGCTCTGAATATATCTGACATTTTATCATAACATATCTCCCTGCTGGATCTATTATTTCCTCTTCTATTTTAAATGGCACATTTTTGCTAATTAATATAGCCACTCCTCTTGCTTTTGAATTATACGATGCTGCTGTTACATGTCCTACCCAATCTCTCTTTAATTTTTTGTGCTCCAATTCAGTTAAATGTGTTTCTTGGACAAATGCTATATCTATTTTTTCCTTTTTCAGTAAATTTAGTAGTTTCTTCCTTTTAATTTGGTTATGTATTCCATTAATATTTAGAGTCATATAGTTCAGCGTAGCCATTTTATATTTTGTTTATCTTCTCTTTCCGTTTTTCCATCATTACCTTTCCTCCTTTTCCATTTCTGTTTTCTTATTTTCAACTCTTTACCAGACAACATTCCTACAACATCCAACATTTTCCTTATTCTCCTATTTCTATCTTCTTTATCCCCAATCTCCCCTTCCCCTCCTGAGTTGCCCTTTATCCCTTGTCGGACAACCACATCTCCCCTCTCCATTTGGATTTGCGAATCCACTCGCAAGCGTCAACTGATTTTGCAGTGACCGCTCTTTTCCCCCCACCCAGCCCCCCCCAGAAAAGATTTCGTTTTTTATATGTCACAAAGGTCACTCTTTTAGTTCCCTCCTTATTCTCTCTATTCCATTACCTTCCCTTATTAATTCTTGTCTATACTTTCTATGTTTTCCTCTAATTACAGATACTTTCACATATGCCCGTTGTCTCTATTCACTCTTATACCTCTTTACCCGCATACATATCAATCGTGGTCATTTTTACCCTCCTTACCCGTCTTCATCCCTCAGTCTATTTTTGTCTTTACCCACATACATATCAATCGTGATAATTTTTGCTCTCATTACCCGTCTTCATCCCTCAGTCTATTTTTGTAATTGTTCTGCAAATTTTCGTGCTTCTTCTGGATCCGAGAATAGTCTGTTTTGTTGTCCTGGAATAAATATTTTCAATACCGCAGGATGCTTCAGTGTAAATTTATATCCTTTCTTCCATAAAATCGCTTTTGCTGCATTGAACTCTTTTCTCTTCTTTAGGAGTTCAAAGCTTATATCTGGATAAATGAAGATTTTTTGCCCTTTATACTCCAGTGGTTTGTTGCCCTCTCTTACTTTTTCCATTGTCTTCTCCAGCACCTTTTCTCTTGTAGTATATCTTAGGAATTTTACTACAATAGATCTTGGTTTTTGTTGTGGTTGTGGTTTAGGGGCCAATGCTCTATGTGCCCTTTCTATTTCCATTTCTTGCTGTAGTTCTGGACATCCTAGGGCCTTAGGGATCCATTCTTTTATAAACTCCCTCATATTCTTGCCTTCTACATCTTCCTTAAGGCCCACTATCTTTATGTTATTTCTTCTGTTATAATTTTCCATTATATCTATTTTTTGGGCTAGTAATTCTTGTGTCTCTTTAGTTTTTTTATTAGATTCCTCCAATTTCTTTTTTAAGTCTTCTACCTCCATTTCTGCTGCTATTGCCCGTTCTTCCATCTTGTCCATTTTTTTCCCCATTTCTGTTAAGGTCATATCCATTTTATTTATTTTCTTTTCTGTGTTGTTTATTCTTCTTCTTAAATCATTGAATTCCTGTGTTTGCCATTCTTTAAATGACTCCATGTATCCTCTAACAAGAGCAAGTACCTCCTTTACCTTGCCTATCTTTTCTTCTTCTATTTCCCTGTACTCTTCCTCTTCCTCTTCTTCTTCCTCTAGGTTGACCATCTGTTGTTTCTTTGTTGCCCTTTCCTCCTCTTCTTTCTTGTTTCCATTGTCTTCTGTGGTGTCTTCTTGCTGCAGGTGTTCTGCAGCTGTCGTTGCCGGCTGTGGAGATCGACTCCCCAGCTGGTCCCCCCTCCCGTCGGTGTGTTTTTTTGTATGCGCATCGCGCATGCGCGAGGAGTCGCGCATGCGCGGTTGCGCACTTTTACTCGGCTCTGTGAGCCATTGTTGTAGTTCTCTTTCTACCGACCTGAGGTAGTGGGGTCTTCTCTCCACAGCGGGCCTCTTCGGACAGGTAAGGCCTTCACCTTTTTCCTCCGTTGTCTTCTCTTCCTCTCTTCTTTCCGTTGATTTTGATTTTTCTCCTTTTGTCTCCATCTTCTTTCCACCTTTATATTCACTTTTCTTTAACTTGTATTTCTGTGCCTTTGTATTTTCTCTTGTTTTTCCCGACTTTTCTGGAGAGGGCTGGAGTTCACCGTCCGGCCACTACTCCATCACGTGACTCCTCTCCAACGAAAGGTTGTTGATGTTACGCATTCAACCAGTTGATCCATGTCCCTCCTGTACGCTTCCTCATTACCATTTGTGATTCTCCCAACAATTGCAGAGTTATCTACATTACCATGTAGATAATAATGGAATTGTGCCTCACCACATGGTCATGGATTTATAATGAGTAGAGCAGTCGGCTAAGCACACATCCCTCGAGTGGTGTTAATAATCAGTGGGGAGGAGACCTTGTTTCCAATTCATACTGACTGTGGTCTTCAGATGAGAATGTCAAGGATCCATTGGCAGAGTGGATAACAGAGGTCAAGAGTTTGTAGCTTCTTGACCAGCACTGAGGGAATAGTGGTATTTAAGGACAAGCTGCAGTTGATGAAGAGCAGCTTTTAGTTCTCAGTGTCTATCTGATACCTTATCCATTCATTGGAATTTTTTTGATCAACTGAGACAACCTATTGAATTTAACTACGACTCAATCCCATGTGGTCTCTTTGTCCCCCTTGTTGCTAAATGTTGAATGTTGATGAAATGAAAAGATGGTGTGCCTCCTTCAAATACTCACTGTCTATCTGATATTGTAATATGCCTAACTTTGTAGAGAATCAGATGTTCTTCCACTGTGTCACATTTAAACTTTCTATTTTTATGGGGTCCTTTTATTCATTGTTTGTGCAACTTATAAGATCACTTGGACCCTGCTTTGTGAATTTCTGTTTTCTTTCAATGCTCGTTCAAATGCATGTATTAACAGGAGAATCTCCAGAAGGGAAGGAGAAGGAATTTGGAGTTTAGTAAAATGTTTACTTTTTAAAATGTTTTCAATTAACCCTATGTTATAAATTTTAACCATTTCCCACCTTTATTTCTTTTTGCATGTTCTGATATTGTGGTTATATATAATAGATTGATTTTTATTATACAACTGTGTTTTTTTATCTGCATATTCTTTGTTATATATTACCATTGATTTTATTTGTTTCCTGTTTCTGTAAAGGCCGATGAAAATATTTCAAAAGAAACATAAAATGAATGAGCCTCCTGCTGGATGTGAAATGGGCCTCCTAACGAAAAAGGTACTTTGTTAAATGTGCTTTTGTCTCATTCTTCTCTCTCCATTTTTGTCAAGATATCTCTCATATGTTATCAGATTCAGAATCAGAATTTATTGTTAAGGACACGTCATGAAATTCTGTGATTTGGGGCAAACATTCATGTTATAACCATCCTATAACATTACTATAAAAAGTAAGTGCACAAAAAAGCAAGGTCATGTCTTTGGCTCATTGATTATTGAAGGATCTGATGGAGATTATTGAAGAATCTGATGGAATCAGAGAAGAAGCTGTCCTTGTGGCATTGTCTGATCGTCCGTTGGCTCTACTGCCTTTTCTCCAATGGTAGCAGAGTGAAGAGGTTATGATCTGGGTATTGGGGATTCTTGATGATGGAGGCTTCTTTTTTGAAGGCAAAGCCCCATGTTGACATTCACGATGGAGTGAATTTTGTTGCTTGTGGCGTCGCAGGCTGAGTTAACCACCAATGAGAGTTTACCCTTATCCTGAGATCTGTGCCTACAAACCAGACAGTGATGTAACCACCCAGTATGCTCTCCATAGTCCACCTCTGGAGGTTAACGTGCAACTTCGATGAGATACTGAATATCCTAACCCACCTCACAAAGTATTGCCTCTAGAGAACTTTTTGAATGCATCAACATGGAGGTTCCCGGACAGACCTTCAGAGATGTTAACACCGAGGAATTTGAAATTCTTGATAATCCCCACTGCTGAGCCCTCCATAAGAACCAAGTTGTGTTCTGCTGACCTCACCCTGAAGTCCCTAATCATGTCCTTTGTTTTGGTGATATTGATTGAAAGTTTGCTGTTGTTTCTCAATAATCGAGCCGATCTATGTCCCTCCTGTACACTTCATCATTTCATTTGTTACTTTGCCGATAATTGTGGTGTCATCGGCAAACATGTAGATAGCAATGGAATTGTGCATCGCCACACGGTCAGGGGTTTATAATGGGTAGAGCAGTGGGCTAAGCACACGTACTTAGAGTGCACCTGTGTTGATAATCAGTGGGGAGGAGACTTGGTTCCCAATTCATACTGACTGTGGTCTTCCGAAGAGAATGTCACGGATCAGATTGCAGAGTGGGGTAGAGAGGGCTAGAGTTTCTGCTTTTTGACCAACACTAAGGGAATAATGGTATTTTAGGACAAGATACAGTGGATACCTAATCCTATAATTGCCATTTTTGGATCAACAGAGACAACCTATTTGAATTTAACTATGTCTCAATCCCATGTGGTCTTTTTTGCCACCTTGTTGCTAGACTTTCAATGTTGATGAGATGGAAAGATGCTGTCCCTCCTTCCAATACTCAATGGCTATCTGATATGGTGGATGGTGGCATGCCTAACTTCATCTAAAATCAGATGATCTTCCACTGAATCGCATTTAAACTTTCTATATTTCTGGGCTCCTTTTATTCATTATTTTCAGAACTTATAAGATCATTTGGCACTTTGCTTGCTGAGTTGAGGTTCTCATTTAACGCTAGTGAATTTATGTGGACATTCCAGAGAACTTCAGAAGGGAAGGGAATAGAATTTGGAGTATAGTATAATATTTACTTTTTGAAATAGTTTTCAATTCACCATATGTTATTGTTTAAGCGTTTCCCACCTATATTTCTGTTAGCTTGTTATGCCATTGTGGTTATTCACAATAGATTTAATATTGTTATACAACTATTTTTTATCTGCATTTTCCTTTCTATATATTTCCATGGATTAATGTCTTCTATTTGTTTCCTGTTTCTATAAAGGCCAATGAAAATATTGAAAAAGAAACATGAAAAAATGGGCCTCCTGCCAAATGCAAGACTTGGAATAGTCCTCCTGCCGGATGTGCAATGGGCCTCCTTCTAGATGTGGAATGGACTACCTTCTGGATGTGGAATGGGCTTCCTGCCAGATGTGGTATGAACTTCCTACTGGAAGTGGAATGGAACTCCTGCCAGATGTGGAATGGACCTGCTGCCAGATGTGGTATGGACCTCCTGCTGGATGTGGAATGGACATCCTGCCAGATATGGAATGGACCTCGTGCTGGATGTGGAATGGACCACCTTCTGGATGTGGAATGGGCTTCCTGCTGGATGTGGATTGGGCCTAATGCTGGATGTGGATTGGGCCTCATGCTGGATGTGGATTGGTCCTCCAGCTGGATGTTTATTGGGGCTCTAGCCAGATGTGGAATGGACCTCGTGCTGGATGTGGAATGGACCACCTTCTGGATGTGGAATGGGCTTCCTGCTGGATGTGGTTTGGGCCTCATGCGGGATGTGGATTGGGCCTCATGCTGGATGTGGATTGGTCCTCCAGCTGGATGTGTAATGGGCCTCAAGCCAGATGTGGAATGGACCTCCTGCTGGATGATATTGCAGGTTGAATTAACCTCCCTTTAGAGTTTATCCTTTTCCTGAGAGGTGGTGCTTCCCTACCAGACCATGATGCAACAACCAGAATGAGTTTCTTCAATGACATACTGAATCTCCACAGACACTTCAAACAGTGTATTCACTGGCGAGCCGTCTTTAGGAATGCATTAATGGAGACTCCAGAACAGATGTTTTGAGCTCTTAACATTCAGGAATTTGAAAATATGTGCTCCTAAGCCCTTTGTGAGGAATGGGTCATTTTCTGCTGACTTCCGCTTGAAGTCCACAATCTTCTCTTTTGTTTTGTTGGCAATGAGGGGAAGGTTGTTGTTGTTACATACACAACATCTATGTCCCACCTGTACACTTTCTCATTAGCATTTGTGATTCTGCAAACAATTGTGGAGTTGTCGGCAAATGTGTAGATCGCAATGGAATTGGGCCTCACAATACAGTCATGTGTTCATAATGAGTAGAGCAATGAGTTAAGCACTCATCCTTGGAATGTACCCGTGTGGTTAATCAGTGGGGTGGAAACATTGTTTCCAATTTGTACTGATTGGTCATCCGATGAGGATATCAAAGATCCAATGGCAGAGGGAGGTACCGAGGGCTAGAGATAGTAGGTTCTTGACCAGCACCGAGGGAATAATGTTATTGAAGCATGAGGTACAGGTGATGAAGAGAAACCTTTAGTTCTCAGTGTCTATATCATACATTATCGATTTATTGAACTTTTTTGGATTAACTGAGAAAATCTATTTGAATTTAACTGTGTCTCAATCCCATGTGGTCTCTTTTGCCGCCTTGTAGCTAGTCTTTCATTGTTGAAGAATTGGAGTATCCTTCAAATACTCAAATGATTATCTGATACGGTGGCGTGCCTAACTTTGTATAAAATATGATATTCTGCCACTGTATCGCATTTAAACTTTCTATTTTTAAGGCATCCTTTAATTGATTATTTTCGAACTTATTTTATCACTTGGAACTTGCTTTGCGTGTTTGTGGGCTTTTTTTAATGGTGGTGAAACTATACGTACGTACGAGAGAACTTTAGAAGGGAAATGGAAGGTATTTGGAGTATTGTATAATATTTACTTTTTTAATCTATTTACAATTAAGCTTATGTTATCATTGTTTATTTCTGATTGACTGTTATGGTATTATAGTTATACATAATATATTTAGTTTTATTATATAACTGTTTTTTTTACCTGCATATTCCTTTTTATATATTACCATTGAATAATGGCTTCTATTTGTTTCCTGCTTCTTGTAAAGCCCTTTGAAAATCTTGAAAAAGAATCATAAAAAGAATGATCCTCCTGCTGGATGTGGAATGGACCTCCTGCCGGATGTGGTATGGACCTCCTGCCGGACGTGGTATGGACCTCCTCCCGGATGTGGTATGGACCTCCTGCCGGATGTGGTATGGACCTCCTGCCGGATGTGGTATGGACCTCCTGCCGGATGTTTTACTGTCCTCCTGCCGGATGTGGTATGGACCTCCTGCCGGACGTGGTACGGACCTCCTGCCGGACGTGGTATGGACCTCCTGCTGGATGTGGTACGGACCTCCTGCCGGATGTGGTATGGACCTCCTGCCGGATGTGGTATGGACCTCCTGCCGGATGTGGTATGGTCCTCCTGCCAGGTGTGGTATGAACCACGTTCTGGATGTGGTACGGACCTCCTGCCGGACGTGGTATGGACCTCCTGCCGGATGTGGTATGGACCTCCTGCCGGATGTGGTATGGACCTCCTGCCAGATGTGGTACGGTCCTCCTGCCGGATGTGGCATGGACCTCCTGCCGGATGTGGTATGGACCTCCTGCCGGATGTGGTATGGACATCTTCCCGGACGTGGTATGGACCTCCTGCCGGATGTGGTATGGACCTCCTGCCGGACGTGGTATGGACCTCCTGCCGGACGTGGTATGGACCTCCTGCCGGACGTGGTATGGACCTCTTGCCGGATGTGGTATGGACCTCCTGCCAGATGTGGTACGGGCCTCCTGCCGGATGTGGAATGGTGCTCGGACTTTATCTACAGAGGAGGTGGAGCAAGGAGAGATCGTTCAGGTTCACTGGTCAAGGGCAAATAAAAAGAGGGTGAGTACATGGGAGAGGCCAGCGATGAGGGGCCCAGTGAGTGAGTGGCACGGAGAAGGAGTGGGGCTTCGAGGCTTTGGCTCAAGAGGCTTCAGCGTGAAGAGGCTGAGGACGAGCAAATCAGGGCTAAGGTAAGACGATCACATTTAATTTAATAGATCTTTTTATTTTTCTCTTGTAAGGTGAGAGAAGAAAGAGTCAGGATGAATGTGAAGGCTTTTGCTGCTCACAGTGTCAGATGTGGGAAGTCATGGACTCTTCTAGTCTCCCGGACATCCACGTCTGCACTACATCAAGAAGTCTCCATTTCCTCATTGACAAATCACCTTTTAAAAAGGAAAAACTAGACATTTCTCTAATCTCCTGTTCAGTTACTGCTTTGTCTTCTAAGTCAACATGACTTGTATCTGCTCTCTGCTGGCAAATTAACTCTTTCCTTGACAAAGAGAAATCCTTACTCTCACAATTACCTTTCTCTTTCAAAACCATTTCAGAAGCACCTGGCAAATCTCTGTCAACTGGATCTTCTTCATCTCTCAATCATTTCTTAGACATGGACCTTGTTACTGTACATGCCAGATATATCTCACAATTCTCTTCCACCTCTTCTTTCCTAGGCCTGCTTGTTAATCTTAAAACTGACCCAACTCTATCTTCTATTAGCCTAATCATGCCCTAATAAATTTGAGACTCCCTGCATGGGGAACTTTGGGATTACTCCTACCACAACAGGTCCTTTAACTAACTCTGAATTTAGCACTATTTTGTGGAGAGATATTGACTCCACCTCACTTCCAACACCTTTAATCGCTCCCCTGTGTCAGTTCTTTGATCAAGAGATAAAATCCCTTGTTCTAGCAATGATTGTGTTCAACCAGTATCCCTAAGAATTTTAACTTCTACCTGTGCTTCTCCCTCCTTTACTGAAACAAAAAGTTTTAAAACATCCATGACACCCTTATCAGATTTAGAATCTTTGCTCTCTCTAAATTCAACTGTTTGAATAGATTTTTCCGGTAAAACTTTCTTTTCTCTTTTGTTTTTCAATACTAGACAATTTGCAATAACATGACCAGGATTTTTACACAAATGACATCCAAATCCAGAAGTTCTGTCCTTTCCAACCTTCTCTCCAGACTTAATTTCAGGCTTATTCTCCTGTTCCTTATTAATCCTCTGAACAGGCTTGTCACTCTGCTCCACATTAATTTTCTGAAAATGCCCACCATGTTGACATGTACTTTTATGAATTAATGCAAATTGGTCAGCCATTCGAGCTGCATGTTGCCACGTAGCCACGTCACTCTCATCCAGGTATCATTTCAACTCCCTTGGCCACACCTTTTAATTTCTTCAATAACATCAATTCTCTTAATCCGTCAAAATCATTATTTATTCCTCTTTTTAAAAATTTTTAAAAAATTTTTCACACTATAAACCATACTGACCAAAATACATACAGACATTTTTTCTCTTGAAAATATAGAGTCATTTTCTCCCCTTTTTCCCCCTCCCTTCCCTCCCTCCCTCACCCCCTTCCCATTTATTTAAAGTTCAATCTATAAGATACATTAAACCCGTTAAACAATGTCATCACTTAATAAAAATTAACAGAAATGTTTGTCTTTTTCTTTTTTATACTGAGTCAGTTCATTTTGTTGTCTTTTCCTGTCATTTTCGGTGGTGGAGGTCCGTGGTAGGATTTCTCTATTGTGTTTCATGTATGGTTCCCATATTTGTTTGAATATTGTGATGTAATTTCTTAAATTATATGTTAATTTTTTCTAATGGAATACATTTATTTATTTCTATGTACCATTGTTGTATTCTCAAGTTGTCTTCTAATTTCCACGTTGACATAATACATTTTTTTGCTTCAGCTAAGTTTATCATAATAAATCTTTTTTGTGCTCCATCTAAATCAAGTCCAAATTATTTATTTCTTATATTACTTAGAAGGAAGATCTCTGGGTTTTTGGTATATTGCTTTTTGTGATTTTATTTAATATCTGGTTTAGATCTTCCCAAAACTTTTCCCCTTTCTCACATGTCCAAATTGCATGTATTGTTCCCATTTCCTTTTTACAGCAAAAACATCTGTCTGATACTGTTGGGTCCCATTTATTTAACTTTTGGGGTGTGATGTATAGCCTGTGTAACGAATTATATTGTATCATGCGTAACCTTGTGTTTATTGTATTTCACATAGTTCTGGAGCATAGCTTTTCCCACGTTTCATTCTTTATCTTTATGTTTAGATCTTGTTCCCATTTTTGTTTAGGTTTACAGTTAGTTTCCTCGTTCTCCTTTTCTTGCAGTTTGATGTACATGTTTGTTATAAATTTTTTAATTATCATTGTGTCTGTAATCACATATTCAAAATTGCTTCGTTCTGGTAACCTCAGACTGTTTCCCAATTTGTCCTTCAAGTAGGTTTTCAGTTGGTGGTATGGAAACATTGTATCGTGAGTTATATTATATTTGTCCTTCATTTGTTCAAAAGATAATAATTTATTTCCAGAAAAACAATTTTCTATTCTTTTGATCCCTTTTCTCTCCCATTCTCTGAAGGAAAGGTTATTTATTGTGAAAGGGATTCGTTGATTTTGCGTCAATATTAATTTTGGTAGTTGATCATTTATTTTATTCCTTTCTACGTGAATCTTCTTCCAAATGTTGAGCAGATGGTGCAATACTGGTGAATTCCTATGTTGCACCAATTTCTCATCCCACTCGTATAGTATATGTTCAGGTATCTTCTCCCTTATTTTATCTAGTTCTAATCTGGTCCAATCTAGTTTTTCTCTTGTTTGATAAAAATCTGATAGGTATCTTAATTGTGCTGCTCTATAATAATTCCTAAAGTTTGGTAGTTGTAAACGTCCTTGTTTGTACCATTCTGTTAATTTATTTAGTGCTATCCTCAGTTTCCCCCCTTTCCATAAGAATTTCCTTATTATTTTCTTTTGCTCTTGAAGAATTTCTCTGTTAGGTGATGAAATAGGTATTGTATCCTTGGGAAGATGTTCATTTTAATACAAGTTTTTGTTGATCTCCGTTGGGTTATATGTAATTTGTTTGACCTTTTTCCTTGATGCTAATACTGTTTTTTAGTTTGTTCTGTCTTATGCTGCCATGCTAGTATTTTGTGCATTTTTTCTCCTAGCTCATAATATTTCTGTTTTGTCCTCATTATGTTCTTCTCCACCTTATATGTTTGTAATGTTTCATATTTTATTTTCTTTTCCGTCAATTCTCTTCTTTTAGTTGTATCTTCCTTTATTGCTAATTCTTTTTCTGTATTTGTTAGTTTCCTTTCCAACAGTTCAATTTCCCGATTGTAGTCCTTCTTCATCTTAGTTACATAACTTATTATCTGTCCTCCGAAGAACGCTTTCATTGCATCCCATAATATAAATTTATCTTTCACTGATTCTGTATTTATTTCAATGTACATATCAATTTGTCACTCAATGAATTCTCTAAAATCCTATCTTTTAAGTAGCATGGAGTTTAATCTCCATCTATACATTCTTGGTGGGATAAATAGCTGGACTTACTGGGGCTCGGTCTGAGAAAGGTTGGAGGAGGCAGTGAGTCAGCATCTGGTGTCATGTGAGAGGAGGAGGAGCCAAGAGACAGCATCAGAGAGGTGAGTAGCATAAATATCTGGACTTACCGGGGCTCGGTGTTAGAAAGGTCAGAGTCGGGGTCGGAGGAGGCAGTGAGTCAGCGCCTGGTGTCGTGTGAGAGGAGGAGGAGCCAGGAGAGGGCATCAGAGAGGTGAGCAGCATAAATTGCTCGACTTTCCGGGGCTCGGTCTGAGAAAGGTCGAACACGGGGACGGAGGAGGCAGTGAGTCAGCGCCTGGTGTCGTGTGAGAGGAGGAGGAGCCAGGAGAGAGCATCAGAGAGGTGAATAGCAGAAATAGATGGACTTACCGGGGCTCGGTCTGAGAAAGGTCAGACTCGGGTTTGGAGGAGGCAGTGAGTCAGCACCTGATGTCATGTGAGAGGAGGAGGATCCAGGAGAGAGCATCAGAGATGTGAGTAGCATAAATAGCTGGACTTACCAGGGCTCGGTCTGAGAAAGTTTGTACTCGGGGTCGGAGGAGGCAGTGAGTCAGCGCCTGGTGTCGTGTGAGAGGAGGAGGATCCAGGAGAGAGCATCAGAGATGTGAGTAGCATAAATAGCTGGACTTACCGGGGCTCAGTCTGAGAAAGGTCAGACTCGGGATCGGAGGAGGCAGTGAGTCAGTGTCTTGTGTCATGTGAGAGGAGTTCATTGGCGTTAATTGGTAAGGGCTAATAAAAGGATTAGAAAGGGAGGGAGTGGTAGGGATGTGGCATGAGCTTCCGGCAGACGTAGTTGAGGCGGGATCATTGGTTACATTTAAGGAAAAACTGGATAGTTACATAGAGAGGAGAGGACTGGAGGGGTATGGACCGGGTGCTGATCAGTGGGACTAGGAGGGTGGGGATTTGTTACGGCATGGACTAGTAGAGCCGAACTGGCCTGTTCTGTGCTGTAAGTGGTTATATGGTTATATGG
The DNA here is from genome assembly GCF_036971445.1 of Narcine bancroftii. Lineage (NCBI taxonomy): Eukaryota > Metazoa > Chordata > Chondrichthyes > Torpediniformes > Narcinidae > Narcine > Narcine bancroftii. The sequence continues at coordinate 11,207,476 of NC_091472.1, forward strand.
TTATATATATGGGATTTCCTCTAGCTCTAGCCAATAACAGGGGTGAGTGATCCGATAACAATCTAGCTTTATATTCTGTTTTCTTAACTCTTCCTTGAATGTGGGCTGATAACAGGAATAGGTCTATCCTTGAGTATGTTTTATGTCTACCCAAATAATATGAACATTCCTTTTCCTTTGGTTGTTGTTTCCTCCATATATCCAAAAGTTGCATTTCCTGCATCGATTTAATTATAAATTTGGTTACTTTGTTCTTTCTGTTAGTCTTTTTTTCCAGTTTTATCCATGTTTGAGTCCAAATTAAGGTTAAAATCCCCTCCTATTAGTATATTCCCTTGCGAATCTGCGATCTACAAAAAGATATCTTGCATAATTTTTTGATCATCTTAATTAGGTGCGTATACATTGAGTAAATTCCAAAATTCTGAATATATCTGACATTTTATCATTACATACCTCCCTGCTGGATCTATTATTTCCTCTTCTATTTTGATTGGTACATTTTTATTGATTAATATAGCTACTCCTCTGGCTTTTGAATTATCTGATGCTGCTGTTACATGTCCTATCCAATCTCTCTTTAATTTCTTGTGTTCCACTTCAGTTCGATGTGTTTCTTGCACAAATGCTATATCAATTTTTTCTTTCTTCAGTAAATTTAACGGTTTCTTCCTTTTGATTTAGTTATGTATTCCATTAATATTTAAAGTCAACATGGTCATTTCATACTTTGTTTGTCTTTCCTTTCCGTTTCCTCATCACCACCTTCCCTTCTTATCCATTTCTGCTTTCTTTTTTTGAACACATTGTAAGACAACACTTCTAAAACATAAAATATTTCCACTATTCCCACATCTAAAATTCCTTTAACCCGAATAATCCCTCCCTTTTCTGAGTTGCCCTTTGTTCCTTGTTGGGCAACTACATCTCCGCTCTCCATTTGGATTTGCGAACCCGCTCGCAAGCGTCAACTGATTTCACTGTGCTGTTATTCTTCCCCACCCAGCACCCCCCAGAAAAGATTTTAATCTTCATATATAACAAAGCTCACTCTCTTAATTCCCTCCTTTCTTCCTTTCTTTCCCTTCTTAGTTCTTACTTATACTTCATTCTTCTTTTTGAGATATAGTTTGTTGTCATTTTTGTTCTTTTTACATCTCTTTATCTCACTGTCTGTTTTGTAGGTGTTCTGCAAATTTTTGTGCTTCTTCCGGATCCGAGAATAGTTTGCTTTGCTGCCCTGGGATAACTATTTTAAGCACCGCTGGATATTTTATCATAAATTTATAACCTTTTTTCCATAGGGTCGATTTTGCTGCGTTAAACTCCTTCCTCTTCTTCAGGAGTTCAAAACTTATGTCTGGATAGAAATTTTTTTTGACCTTTGTATTCCAATGGTTTTTTGTGTTCTCTTATTTTTTTCAGTGTCTTCTCCAATATATTTTCTCTTGTCGTATATCTTAAGAATTTTACAAGAATGGATCTTGGTTTTTGTTGTGGTTGTGGTTTTGGGGCTAATGTTCTATGTGCCCTTTCTATTTCCATTCCTTCCTGTAATTCTGGCCTTCCTAGGACTCTGGGGATCCATTCTTTTATAAATTCTTTCATATTTTTGCCTTCTTCATCTTCCTTCAGGCCCACTATCTTTATATTGTTTCTCCTATTATAGTTTTCCTTTATATCCATCTTCTGAGCTAACAGCGCACTTTTGTTTGGCTCCGTGAGCCATTTTTGTAGTCCTGAGTTCGGGGTTTCCACTGACCTCACTGAGCGGGCTTCTCTCTCCACGGCGGGCCTCCTCGTACAGGTAAGGCCTTCACCTTTCTCTTCCGACGTCTTTCCTTCTTCTTTTCTTCCAGTTGTTTTTGGTTTTTCTTTCTTTGCTGCCATTTTCTCCACACTTTTATTTTTAATTTCTTATGGTTTCTGTGTTTGTAGCTTTGCTTTTTCTTTACCTTTTTAAGTTTTCTGGAGAGGGCTGGTGTTTTCTTCCCGGTCACTATTCCTTCACGTGACTTCCCTCATTATTTATTCCTCTTGAGGCACAATCCATATAAGATTGATTCTATGTTTTTATCAAACTCCTACATTTTTCTCTATCCGCTTCTGAATACATCTTTCTGAACAATATCATAATTTGCCACTTGTTGTACAGTCAAGCGAGAGGATGCAATTTGTGCTTCTCCCTTCAATACACGTTGGAGCATTAATGTCCACTTCTTTTTAGGTCATTTTGAACGATCAGCGACCTTTTCAAAAACTGAAAATAGGTATCTATCTCTCCCTCATCAAAAGGAGGCACTAGATTTACCTCTCTACTTGGCAAAAACCTCTCCGCAGGAATTACAGCTTCAGCTCTCTTACTTTGCTCCCTATCAATTTTCATCCTCTCAAATTTAATCTGTCTTTCAGCGAACTCGAACTCATATCTCCTCTGTTTTTCAGCTTCCTCTTTTTGATTTTTAGCCTCTTTTCTTCCTTTTAGACTCTTCTATCCTCAATTCCTCCAATTCCAATTGCAAATCACCAGATCTATCCTCTGGAAAAGCTTCTAAGTCTTTCTGAACAAATTTATCCTCACTTATACATTATTTCACTATAACCTCTGAATTTGTACTTTCCTCATCCAATGTTTCAATTCAGTCTGTTTTAATGCCTTAGAAATAACCATCAGTCCCTCTTTTCCTTTGCTCCTCAGTTCCGCAAATAATGGTTCTGACAAAATCTTATCAACATCCATTGATGCTGTTTCTCACAATTAACTAATAATCCATAAAACTCGTGTTCAATGGGCTGGACGAGCTCAGATATAATGTTACGAGCCCAAAGGACCCCAAAACCCAGCAGCAATAGACAAGTCGTTACTTAAACAAAAGTTGTTTTTAATTATCTTTAAAAATGAAAACAGAATCAAACTTAAACTTATCTCTATTAACTTAACTAAACCAACTTAACCCCCTTCTAATTCTAAGCACACATGTATGTCATGTGTGTGTAAACTCATGTAAAGTTCTTTTTTCCACAGTTCAATCTCATTTCTCATTCTTCTAAGTACACTGGTTGCAGGCAAATCTTATACTGTGCAGAGACTTTAACAGATAGAAAGTTCACCAGTCTTCAGTGCATGAAAGGTAAGTGTTTACCACTCTAGAAGATTCTCATCAGGTTTGCAGAGAGAGATGTGATGTTCCAGGAGTTCCACAACTGAGGTTCCACCATTAGCTGATGAAACTTGCCCCATCTGGATTATCCAGATGCTAACGTCTTTCTTTTAGGCTCCTACAGAATTCCTTTCTGTTTCAATTATTCCAAGAGAAACATCGGAAAGACAGCACATCCAGCCATCTGCCACTCTGGAGTTTCTGTTCCAGTTCCATCCAGCTTCTCCTACTTGTTTCAGATATGACTGTTCACTCTCTCTCTCTCTCTCTCTCTCTCTCTCTCTCTCTCTCTCTCCCTCTCACTCTCTCTCTCCCTCTCACTCTTTCACTCTCACTCTCACTTGAAAAGACCCCTCCTCTTGCAAATAATAGGAGTTAGTCTTCTGCTAATGCGGCTGGGGTGAGCGTGGAATTGGAACACTGTTGTTTTTAGGTAAACAAGATCCCCGGAGTGAGCACGTTGCAGAAAGGTCAGAAGTCTTGTAAAAATATTCAACACTGATGATCGGTCTCCAGTCCATTCATTTCATAACATAACATATAACATAACAATTACAGCATGGAAACAGGCCATTAGGCCCTTCTAGTCCGCACCGAACCAAACACCTCTTTCTAATCCCACCTCCCTGCACAATGCCCATAACCCTCCATCTTCCTCTCATCCATATACCTGTCCAACCTTTTCTTAAATAATACAATTGACTCCGCCGCCACTATTTCTCCCGGAAGATCATTCCACACAGCTACCACTCTCTGAGTAAAGAAGTTCCCCCTCATGTTACCTCTAAACCTCTGCCCCTTAATTCTTAACTCATGTCCTCTTGTTTTAATCTTTCCTCCTCTTAACGGAAATAGTCTATCCACATCCACTCTGTCTATCCCTTTCATAATCTTAAATACTTCTATCAAATCCCCTCTCAACCTTCTATGCTCCAAAGAATAAAGACCCAATCTGTCCAATCTCTCCCCATACTCCAGATGCTTAAACCCAGGCAACATTCTGGTAAACCTTCTCTGCACTCTCTCCACTCTGTTTATATCCTTCCTATAATTAGGCGACCAGAACTGCACACAGAACTCCAAATTAGGCCGCACCAACGTCTTATACAATCTCAACATCACCTCCCAACTCCTATATTCCATGCAATGATTGATAAAGGCCAGCATACTAAAAGCCTTCTTCACCACCCTATTCACGTGAGTTTCTACCTTCAGGGAACGATGTACCGTCACTCCTAAATCTTTCTGCTCTTCTGTATTCCTCAATGCTCTCCCATTTACCACATATGTCCTATTCTGATTCTTCTTACCAAAATGAAGCACCTCACACTTATCAGCATTAAATTCCATCTGCCATTTTTCAGCCCACTTTTCTAAGCAGCCCAAATCCCTCTGCAATCCTAGAAAACCTTCTTCATTATCCACTATTCCACCTATCTTAGTATCGTCTGCATATTTACTAATCCAATTCACCACCCCATCATCTAGATCATTAATGTATATAACGAACAACAATGGGCCCAATACAGATCCTTGAGGCACACCACTGGTCACCGGCCTCCAACCTGACAGACAATTATCCACTACCACTCTCTGGCCTCTCCCTTTCAGCCAATGTTCAATCCATTTGACTATCTCAAAATTTATACCTAAAGACTGCACCTTCCTAACTAACCTTCCATGTGGTACCTTATCGAAGGCCTTACTGAAGTCCATATAGACAACATCCACTGCGCTACCCTCATCCACATTCCTAGTCACCTCTTCAAAAAATTCAATCAGATTGGTCAAACATGACCTTCCTCCCACAAATCCATGTTGAGTGCTCCTGATCAGACCCTGTCTATCCAGATGTTTATAAGTACTATCTCTAAGAATTTTCTCCATTAATTTACCTACCACAGACGTCAAACTTACAGGCCGATAGTTGCCAGGCTTCCTCCTTGAACCCTTTTTAAATAACGGAACCACATGCGCAATGCACCAATCCTCCGGCACTATCCCCATATCTAATGACATTTCATGACATTATTTCAATTAGCACGTACTTGTGAAATGTGCAAAGGATTCTCCATATTTTCAGTAAAGTCACTGAATATGAATTCTTCTGTATTACAAATGCAATCTGTTTTAAAATGTGTGTGTGTATATATGTTACCTTCTCTAATTTTACCAATTTATCTCCTAACTATATCTACAAATATTACATTACAGTATCCTCCTGTTTCAAACAACCATCAACTGTACCAGCCTGGAACACGTGGACTCCAAAGGTGCAGAGAGTTTGCGGAGGATAGGAATTATACCAGAAACCCTAGCAAATTTCTGCGGATGCCATCTTCTCGAGGCAATTGACTGACTAGGAGGGTGAGAGAGGTGAGTGAGATTGGCCTGTTGGGTGCCAACGTGTCTTTAAATGTTTTAAAGTGCCTTTAAAATGAACTCAGGGTTGAACAGTAGGGTTTACAAATTGGATGGTAACAGGAGTTTAACCTGCCAATTTGGCATGTTTTCTACCTGTGTACAAGCCAATTGGTGAGTAGAATAAAAAAAATACTGCACAGGTTTTCAAATCACATTGGAGGTGGATTATCGCCCCATGTACACGTACTGTGTAGCTGCTTCTGGACAATTTGTAAGCGATCATGGATGCCCAGTTAGAAAATTACTTCAATGCTTGCATGGTTACACTTAAACCTTCACGCCATGAGAACGCCAGAACAGTACCAACAGCATGGTGGATTATGGGTAAGAAGTCGGCCATTGCACCTGCTTCAACGCCATTCCCTACCGGACCACTATAGGCTCCTCTGACTACCCACTCCACTCTCCACCAGTCCAACAGTGTTTCTCTGCTGGCCCGATAGCAGTCCCACTCCCCCAACCCAGACACCATTCCTACGCAAGGCCCTGACAGCGTTCTTCCCCAGCATCGACAGCTTTGCCACTTGCGCCTGATTCTGTGTTCATCCTCCAGCCCTAACAGCATTCCAACTCCATGCTCACTCCAGCCCCAACAGCATCCTGCACCCACCCTGGCAACTTATTGTTTTGGAGGCCAACACGAGGAACGGGATTCCCAGCGGGGCCTCTGGTGACGCGGTGAATGTGTGACACCTCTCTTACGGCGTTTTTGAAGGGGCAATTTAGGACCGCACCCCCCTCTTCGAAGGCGTGGTGTGAGATGTGCCATGCATTCACCGCGTCACTGGGCCCATGCAGGGAATTCCCTTTTCCCTGTGTTGGCCTCCAAGCGGCAAGTGGCCGGGGTGTGGGTGTATCGGGGTGGATGGGGGAGGTGTAGGGCTGGGATGATCATGGAGCGGGAGCACTGTTGGGCCGGCAGGCTAACGCGGTCAGGCCAGTGGGAAGTGGAGGGGACTGTTGGGATGGAGTGGGCCAGAGGGGAACGGTGTTGAGACAGGAGAAATGACCATCCTTACCCATAATCCCCCATGTGGCTGGAACTGCTCTGGCATTCCAGCAGCATGCATGTTTATGGGTAAGGAAGACGGCCATTGCACACAAGTGTTGACGTCATAACCTACCTGGGCCCCCACGATCGTTACATGTTGACAAGCAGCAGCTACATGGTGCGTATACACAGGTCGACAATCCACCTCCGAGGTGGTGTTCCAACCTCTGCAGTTTGTTTCTAAAAGTGTACCTAAATGGCCTAAACACGGGTAGAAAACCCGCAAATTGGCAGGTTAAACTCGTGCTACAATACCATTTGTTAACCCCTCGAGGCTGAGGAAGAGTTTGCTCCTGGAGAGGTGAGCATCTTTAAGAAATTTAATGGACTTTGGAGTCGGTAATTGAGGCAGTGATTAGGGCCATCCAGTGTTCCGGTTGTCGGATGTGGGAAGTCAGGGACAGCACGTCTGTTCCTGATAACGACATGTGCAAAAGGTACATCAGGCTCCAGTTCCTGACAAACTGAGTTAGGGACCTGGAGCTGGAGTTAGATTTTAAGGGAGACAGAGGTTGTGATAGGAGCTTCAGGGAGGCAGTTACACGTAAAAGTCAGGAGGCAGGGAAACAGTGTAGGCAGGGTTTAGTACTTTTTTCGGTAGGAATATATAGGTGAGCGCAACATTTTTGGCCGAAAGGCCTGCACTGTATTGTTCTGTGATGTGTGGTGGAAAGTGTTCTGAACGGCTGCATCACGGTCTGGTACTGGGACACCGACACGTCTGATTGTAAAGTCCTGCTGAAGGTAGTGGACACAGCCCAGGACATCACAAGTGAAACCCTCCCCAAACTGAAAACTTCTTCGAGGAACACTGCCGTCGGAGAGCAGCAGCGTTCGTCAAGGATTCACAACACTCTGCATCTCTCTGTTCTCATTGCTACCATCAGGAAAGAGCTAGAGTTGCCACGAGACTTGCACCAGCAGGTTCAGGAACAGCTGCTACTCCTCCACCATCCAACAACAAACCCAATCAGGACTCATTAAACGGCTCAAATGTTTGGACTTGATTGAATTTTTTCCAGTTTGTTTCCAGTTCTTGATTTGTTTACACGTTTATGTTGTGTACAGTTCTTTTGCATCACAAACAAGTGATAATTGTGTCTGGCTCCGAGGAAAAAATGATTCTCAGGATTTTATGTGATGCCATGTGTGCACTTGACAATAAATTGGAATCTGTATTGCACCATTTGTTTCCAATTGTTCTTTATTTGTTTCCGTGCGTACACTGGGTTGGTTCGTTTCAGCATGACCAAGACGTGGTGACTCTCTCTCGCCCACAGGAAAAATAATCTCAGGGTTGTATGTGACTTCCTGCACGTAACTCTGACCATAAATCTGAAGTTGGACCAAAGGGCCTGTTTCCACGGTGGGAAACTTTCTGATCTGAGTGGCAGACATCACTTTTTAAGGGAATGCCACAGTAAAGTCTGGAAATTAAAACTGGATTTAATTGCAATGATTCTGCAAAAATACGACAATGGATATGATCAGTTGTTGGGAGGGAATAGGGAAGCAGGGCTCAAGCCCCCTCCTTTACTGTTGGAAGTAAGCGCAAGACCATGAGAGAACGTATCACGTACATTGAGCCATGTATATCGTGCGCAAGCCTTGTTGGGAAGAGGGGGCCTCAGCGAAGCCCACATCTTTCCCCATCTGTATCACCATCCAGACAGCCACTGTTGGAATCCTCCTTCTGAGCCCAACAGCAATGAACAGGGCACAGACCAGTCCTTCAGCCACAATGTTGTTCTGACCGATGTAAACCTACTCCATAACAATCTAACCCCTCCCCACCTCACACCCATAACCCTCTATTATCCTTACATCTGCCTGTCAAAGAGTCTTAAATGTCCCTGTTGTACCAGCCTCTATCACCACCCTCGGCAATGCATTCCAGGCACCACCACTCTCTGTGTATATAAAAGAGAGGGTCAGATATCTCTCTTACATTTCCAAGGGTTAAGATTCAATTTATTGTCATGTCATGAAGTCAGTGCAATATTACTCAAATTTGCTTTTCGTCTGCTGTAGGGCAGACAGATTGGCCATCGACAGAAATTGTCTGAAGCGCCTCTTCCAGTCAGAGAAAGAGAAGTAAATGAGAGTTCGATGAGCGTCACTGAGTGTCCTTCAATTCACCTCCAACCCTCCCACCAGCTCCTGTAGCCAGACAGAGTCCAGTCTAAACCATCAGCCGCTTGAGGTCCCGATCCGATTCCCCACCACGATTAGAAGCCCTTCAGTGACCTCGGCACCCTCGCACATCCTGGTTCAGGTACCTTCGGTCAGTCTCGAGCCAGACTCCTGCAGTCCGCGGCCCGGTGTGAATCCCTTGACTGGAATCGCCCGCAGCCAGAGTAGGTTACTTGCCCCGAATCATCCGCGGCCTGTGTGTTCAACCACAGGATCCCTCTCTGGTCTGCCGCTGTGGTCACCGTCCCATGAGTCACCTCCTCTGCATCTCCTTCTTAAACCAGGGGGTGAGCTCCCCATTTTCTGGTGCCCTGTGCCAGTCCTCTGCTTCCCCAGAGTTGGTAGCCTCTCCTGGCTGCTGCCGCTCATCGGCCCTGCGATCCTGGAGGCCGTCCCTGTGGCTGCAGTATTTTTATATAAAACCACCGCCAGGTCAATTAACGGTCCTTTTAAAGTCTGTACGGATCCAACCGCATTTGGACCAGATGGTAGAAGCCCATGTCAGAGCGCTGTGTTTCCACTCTCCGTGGGTCTGTGACAGCGCTGTCCTTACAGAAGGACCGGCAGTGCTGCCATGTTCTCCCATTCCCAGCTCTCTGAACAGACAGGGTACCAAGGGTGAGTGGAGAAGCAGTTTAGTGGGGCTGTGGGAGAATGGTTCAGCTCATGATGGAATGGTGGAGCAGACTCGACAGGCTGAATGACCTACCTCTGCTCCTTTATCTCATTGTCTCAATTTGTGATTCACACTTTGGGGTATTTACATGAAAACTGCATATATTACTGTAGAAAAAAGTGGTGGTTTGTATCAAAAAACACCACAAATTTTGACAAATACAACCTTTTCTGTTTTATAAAAACACTGTACTTTCCTTCAAAACACATCCCCTGGTTTTTTATAGGAGCCTCCACTTCTCAAAAAACAATAATTAGACACAAAACATTTACATTTAGACATCAGATATTCCACAAAACAATAGAACATTTACAGCACAGAAACAAGCCACTCGTCCCCTCTATTCTGTGCTACACCACTTTTTCGTATCAAGTCCCACTGACCCATGACTGCCTCCAGCTCCAACAGTGTCATCAGGTTTGCAAATGACATCTCAGTAGTTTTCCTAGTCAGCAATAACGACGGATCGTACAACAGAGAAGGGGTGGAAAATCTCATGAACTGAGGTAAGTGTAAAATACTGGGTCTCAATGTGGACACAATTGCCGACTTCATGAGGACGAGGACCGACCACCCTCCACTACACATCAACAACTCTGTAGTGGAGAGAGTGGAAGACACCAAATTCCTTGGAGATCACTGAACAAGAGACCGATCCTGGACACACAACATCTCCTCACTTGTCAGGAAGGTACAACCGAAACTTCAGTTCCTTATAGACTGAAGTAGGGAAGGTGACCGGCCAGCATCAGGTCAACTTTCTACAGCAGTTTTATCGAGAGTGTCCTGAGCAGGGTTCGAATCACGACCGTCTGAAAGGAGTTTCCACATTCCACCTGTGACTGCATAGGTTTTGTCCGGTTTCTCCGTTTTCCTCACATAATTCAAAATGAACTGGGTTAGTTGCTTAATTGGGTGTAATTGGGTGGCACAGGCTCAAGGGCTGAAGGGCCTGTTACCGCACTGTATGTCTAAATTTAAATATTTATAACGTTTAACATGGAAACAACCAATTTGGTTCAACCTTTCAATCTGCCATGGCCATGTAGTACTGCGAGAGTCCAGTAGGGGGAGGCAGCACACCACAAAAGGTTTACAATACAGTGCCGCACCCCACACTGGGGAAACCCAGCAGATCCGGCAGCCTCCATCAGAAGTGAAGGGCAGTCGACGAGCCAGGCTGATAGATTTAGACGTACAGACCATTTCGGCCCACGAGTCTGTGCCACTCAATTTACACCCAATTAGCCGACACCCCCAGTACGTATTAAACTGAGTCGCTGGGTAAAACCCACTCAGACACGGGGAGAACGTACAAACTCCTTACAGACAGCGCATGATTCGAGCCCCTGGCCCAGTCTCTGGTGCTGTAACATTGTTGTGCTAACCTCGACACCAACCATGGCTCCCAAGAATATCTAGCAGAGGATGGTTTTAATTCATTAACCTCTGTGTTATGGGCCCCGCACGCTTCCTCTGCGCCTCTCTGCTTTCATGGAAACAGAATTATGAGCAGTACAAATGTAAGCAGGTTTAGGTGACACAAGAACCAGAGGGCATGGGTCAAGGGTGAAAAGTGAATTGTTGAAAGGAAACATTTGGGGGAACTTTTTCCTGCAGAGAGTGGGGGGAGTGTGGAACGAGCTGCCACCTGACGTGGTGAAAACTGGCTTGATTATGACATTTAAATAAAATTTGGACCAGTCCCTGGATGAGAGGGGAATGAGGGGAAATGGATTAGGTTCATATGGACAGGTGTGGCACGGTAACTTTAGCTGTTAGTGCAGCACTCTTTGAGGGTCAGCGACTGTGACTGGGGTTCAAATCGGCGCTGCCTGTAAGGTGTTTGTACACTCTCCTGATGACTGTGTAAGGATCATCCGGGAGCTCCAGTTTCCTCCCACAGTTCAAAGCGTCCAGAGGGTGGAGGTTAATTGGATGTGTTATGAGCCCAGAGGTCCCCAAAACCCAGCAGGAATAGAAATTCACCAAGAAAGGTCAGACTCAGTCTCAGGGTCAGAGGAGACAGTGAGTCAGGGCCTGGTGTCGGGTGAGAGGACGAGGAGCCAAGAGACAGCATCAGAGGGTGAATAGAATAAATAGCTGGACTTACTAATTTGGCTGGTCCAATCTATATGTAAATTCGAGCTGGGAGTCGACGGAGGAGAAGCTCGGAGAGAGTGACGTGGAGGTAAGCAGTTAAATACAAGGGTTTACTGGGGCTTGGGCCTACTCAAATCGGGCTGGGAGTCTGAGGAGGCAACAGCTGGAGTTTGAGCTGTGAGTCAGAGGAGCAGGAGCTTGGAGAGAGTGACTGGGTTCATTGGTCAAGGGGCCAGTGAAAGGAGTAAAAGGGGAGGGGGCGGCCAGCGAGGAGCGGCGCACTGAGTGAGTGGGGCACTGAAGGTGTGGGACTTCCAGCCTTTGGCTCAACAGGCTTAGGCAAATGCAGGCGAGGAGAAAGGTAAGTGGCATTATTTTAGCTCAGTCATGCCTATGGGGTTAGTGCTTTGTACTGGATGTCAGATGTGGGAACCATGGGTGAGTCCCACCCTCCCAAATAGCCACATCTGCGTCAGGTGCACCGAGATGCAGTTCCTTAAGGACGGAGTTGGGGAACCGGAGCTGCAACTTGAGGACCTACGGCTGGTAAGGGAGAGTGAGGAGTTGATAGATTCAACTTTCAGGGACATAGTTACCCCAAGACCAGATGTGTCAGGTAAGTGGGGAACTGTCAGGCGAGGGAAGAAAAATACCAGGAAAATAGAGAGCACACCTGTGAACATCCCTCTCAGCAACTGGCACTGAGCCTGACATGGTGGACCAAAAGGTAAAGAGGAATGCAGTGGTCATTGGGGACTCCATTGTCAGAAATACAGACAGGAGATTCTGTGAGCCAGATAGGTATGCCCGCATGGTGTGCTGCCTCCCTGGTGCAAGGGTGCGGGATATCTCAAATCGGGTCCAGGGTATTCTAAAAGGGGAAGGCAAACAGCCTGATGTCTTGGTACATGTGGGAACCAATGACATAGATAAAAAGGAGGAAGTACTGAAAAAGGATTACAGAAAGCTAGGACAGAAACTAAGAAATAGGACAGCCAGGGTGGTGATCTCTGGTTTGCTACCTGTGCCAAGTGCAACTGAGGACAAAAATGGAAGGTTAAGAAAAATGAATAAGTGGCTGAGGGGCTGGTGTAAGGGACAGGGTTTTGGCTTCTTGGATCATTGGGATCTCTTTCGGGGAAGGCATGACCTCTACAAGAAGGATGGGTTACACCTAAACCCAAAAGGGGTCAATATATTGGCAGCGAGGTTTGGTACAGCCTTCGGGTGCGGTTTAAACTAATTTGGCAGGGGGATGGGAACCTGTATGATAGGGCAAAGGACAGAAAAGATAAAATAGGAAAAGTTAGGTTAGGCAGCGAAAGTAAAAAATCAGAAAGAGCAAGGAGGGTGAAAAAAGCAAATCTGAAGTCTTTATATCTTAATGCAAGAAACATTCGGAACAAGGTAGATGAATTAGCTGTGGAAATTGAGATAAACAAATATGATTTGATTGGGATTACAGAAACATGGCTGCAGGGTGGGCAAGCCTGGGAACTTAACATCCGGGGGTGTACGATATTTAGGAGGGATCGGCAAGAAAGAAAAGGGGGTGGGGTAGTATAAACGGTGAGAGAAGGAAACGACACGATTGACAGGAAGGATATTAACTCAGAAGATGCGGAATCTATATGGGTAGAACTGAGGAATAGCAAGGGGTGGAAAACGTTAGTGGGGGTGGTAAATAGGCCTCCAAATAGTAGTGTAGAGGTGAGGGAATTAATTAAAAGAGAAATTAGAGAAGCGTGCAATAAGGGAACAGCCGTCATCATGGGAGACTTTAATTTGCATGTAGATTGGACTAGTCAAACTAGTAAAAATACTGAGGAGGAGGAATTCCTTGAATGTTTACATGACGGTTATCTAGAGCAATATGTTGAGGAACCAACTCGGGAGCAGGCCATTTTAGATTGGGTATTATGCAATGATAAGGAGCTAATCAACAATCTTGTTGTGCGAGGCCCTTTGGGTAGGAGCGATCACAATATGATCGAATTCTCACTCGACATGGAGAATGATGAAATTAAAACCGAGACTAAGGTCCTGAATTTAAATAAAGGGAATTATGATGGTATGAGACGGGAGTTGAGTAAGATTGATTGGGTGGTGTTTATGGGGGGGTTGACTGTGGATAGACATTGGAAAGCATTCACAGATCTAATGGAGAAATTGCAAAAATCGTTTATACCGGTTTGGCATAAAAATAAAAAGGTGACTCAACCATGGATAACAAGGGAAATTTGAGACAGCATTGGGTCCAAAAAGAGAGCATATCAATTGGCCAAAAAAAGTTCCGCAACCGAAGACTGGGAGCAGTTCAAGATGCACCAAAGGAGGACAAAGGGATTAATCAAGAGAGCAAAAATAAATTACGAAAGTAAGCTTGCGGCAAATATAAAAACCGACTGCAAAAGCTTTTATAAATATGTCAAGAGGAAAAGATTGGTGAAATCCAGAGTAGGTCCTTTGCAGTCGGAATCAGGGGAATATATAATGGGGAATAAGGAAATGGCAGACCAATTAAATTCTTACTTTAGTTCTGTTTTTACAAGAGAGGATACAAATAACCTCCCAAGGATGTTGGGAAACATAGAGACTAATGCAAGGGAGGAACTGAAAGAAATCAGTATCTCTAAGGACATGGTCTTGGGGAAATTGATGGGATTGAAGGCCGATAAATCCCAAGGGCCTGATAATCTACATCCTAGGGTACTCAAGGAAGTGGCCATTCAGATAGCAGATGCTTTAAGAATTATTTTCCAGAACTCGATAGACTCAGGATCAGTACCCATGGATTGGAGGGTAGCTAATGTTACCCCACTATTTAAAAAGGGGGGTAGAGAAAAAGTGGGGAATTATCGGCCGGTGAGCCTTACATCAGTAGTGGGCAAAATGATGGAATCCATTATTAAGGATGTAATAGCGGAGCATATGGCTAGCAGAGAAGGGATCGGACGGAGTCAACATGGATTGGACAAAAGGTAAATTGTGCTTGACAAATCTATTGGATTCTTTGAGATGGTGACAGGTAAAATAGATGGGGGAGAGCCAGTGGATGTGGTGTACCTGGACTTCCAAAAGGCCTTCGATAAGGCCTTGCATAAACGACTGGCTTCCAAAATCAAGGCTCATGGGATTGGGGGAAAAAGTAGTGATGTGGATTGAGAACTGGCTGGTAGGAAGAAGACAGAGAGTTGGGATAAATGACTCGTTTTCTGAGTGGCACGCGGTGACCAGTGGGGTATCACAGGGATCTGTACTCGAACCCCAGCTCCAGCTGTTCACAATTTACATTAATGATCTGGATGAGGGGATTGGATGTAATATCTCCAAATTTGCAGATGACACTAAGCTAGGAGGGGTTGTGTACACGGAAGAGGGGGTCAGGAAGCTCCAGTGTGATTTGGATAAATTGAGGGACTGGGCAGATACATGGCAAATGCACTACAATGTGGATAAATGTGAGGTTATCCTCTTTGGTAATACAAACCGGAGGGCAGATTACTATTTGAATGGCAATAGATTAAGAGATGGGAAGTGCAGAGAGACCTAGGGGTACTTGTACATCAGTCTCTGAAGGTGAGCATGCAGGTACAGCAGGCGGTTAAAAAGGCAAATGGTATGTTGACCTTCATATCAAGAGGGTTTGAGTATAGGAACAAGGATACCTTACTGCAGCTGTACAGGGCCTTGGTGAGACCCCACCAGGAGTATAGTGTGCAGTTTTGGTCACTTATCTAAGGAAGGATGTTCTTGCAATGGAGGGAGTGCAGAGGCGATTCACCTGGCTGATACCTGGAATGGCCGGAATGACTTAGCAGGAAAGATTGCGCAAATTGGGATTGTACTCGCTGAAGTTTAGAAGATTGAGAGGGGATCTCATAGAGACATATAAAATTCTGGCAGGACTGGACAGAATGGATGCAGATGGGATGTTTCCAAGGATGGGAAAATCCAGAACCCGGGGCCATGGTTTGAGGATAATAGGCAAACCATTTAGGACCAAGATGAGGAGGAATTTCTTTACCCAGAGGGTGGTGAATCTGTGGAATTCATTGCCACACAGGGGAGTAGAGGCAGGTTCATTAAATCTATTTAAGAGGGAATTAGATCTATTTCTTCAGTATAAGGGTATTAAAGGTTATGGAGAGAAGGTGGGGACGGGGTACTGAACTTTCAGATCAGCCATGATCTCGTTGAATGGCGGAGCAGGCTCGAAGGGTCGAATGACCTACTCCTGCTCCTATCTTCTACGTTTCTATGTTTCTAAGACAATGGTTAATTAAACAAACATTGCTTTAAATTTCCTTTAAACATCATCGCAACATCACCCCCTATACTTTCCAAATGGTGGGAGGAAACCAGAGACCCGGGGAAAACCACTCTGACACGGGGAGAACGTACAAATTCCTTACAGAGAGCGCGTGATTCAAAACATGGACCCAGACTCTGGCGCTGTAAAAGAGATGTGCTAACCTCAACATACTCCCAATGAATATCTAGCAAAGGATGGTTTCGATTCATCGACCTCTGGGTTATGGGCCCAGCACGCTTCCTCTGCGCCACACTGCTAAATTATACAAAGAATTATCAGTGGTGTCAATTGAATAAATGCAAGCAGGCCTTTTACCCATTGAGTATATTTGACACAAGGACCAGAGGGCATGGGTCAAGGGTGAAAGGTGAAATTTTGAAAGGGATCTTTCAGGGAACTTCACTCAGAGAGTGGTGGGAGTGTTGAATGATCTGCCAGCTGAAGTGCTGAATGCTGGCTTGAATTTAACACTTCATTAAAATTTGGACAGATACATGGATGAGATGGGGATGACGGGATATGGACTGGGTTCAAATGTAAAGGGGAGTCACGGTGAGACTAGCGAATAGTGCAACACTGAGAGCGGCAGCATTCAGGACCTTGGTTCGAATCACCGCTGTCGTTAAGATGTTTGTACCTTCTCCCCGCGTCTGTGTAGGCAGTTTCCATGTGCTACAGTTTCCTCCCTCCGTTCAAAACCTGCCAAGGGTGGAGGTTAATTGGATGTGTTATGAGCCCAGAGGACCCCAAAACCCAGCAGGAATAGAAATTCACCAAGACAATGGTTACTTGAACAAAAGATGGTTTTAATTTCCTTTAAACATAATAACAAGATCCAACTAATACTCATTAGTTTTCACTTAACCTAAATTAACCCCCTTCTAGTTCTAAGTGTACGTGTATGTAAAGGGTACATGTTCAAGAAAGTTCTCTGGTTCACTGTCCAATCATTCACGTATCCTTTCTCCAAGTTCACCGGTATTAGGCAATTCTCATACTGTACACAGAATTTAACCTTTAAAATTTCCACCAGAATCTGGTGCCTAAAGTTAAGTGGTTACCATTCAGGAAGGTTCTTGTTCGCTTCAGAGAGACATTTGTTGCTCATTGAACACACACAAACTGATTTCCTCCAATCAGCCACTTCAATGTCTTGCCGAAGAAACTTGCCCCATTTGGGATTTTCAAACGATAATCTCTTCTTCCAGGTCACCACAGAGTTCCTCTTGTTTCCCTTATTTCAGGACAAACATTCTTGCCAGCAATTTCGTCTTGTCAGGACTAGAAAGTTTTTCAACAGGCTGAACTCAGAATCCACGACCCGTCTTCAAAATGGTGTTTTTTCCCAAGCTGCCAGCTTGTCATTTTGCAGCCTCAACAGATACTCTGCAACTGACTTCTCTCTCTCTCTTTCATTCTCTATCTCTCTCACTCTCCTTCTCTCTCTTTCTCTCTCTTTCACTCTCTCTTCAAAAGAGAAATCAGCTGTCAGTTTTTTCCTCCCCACTTGTAAAATCGAAGAGACCTCTTATAGATGCCCAAACTCAATTTTCGAAAGATATTATCAGTATCTGAGCCCGGACATGATCAACATGATGTTCCATTTGCCCCTCTGGTTGAAGTCCACTTCAAGCAGTTTCATTTTCTCTACAATGTCACTGGTGACTCAATGTCTCCCTTCAGCAAAGTTGATCCATTTTAAATGCGAGTCCTTTTGCGAAATGTCACACTGTTCTTGAAGAGTAACTTAAACCAAACCCCCACAATCAAATACTTTTGAAGACATATTTAATCCATATATATTTTAACAGGAGCAATTGGGTGGCTCGGGCTTGTGCGTCACAAGGGGCTGTTACCACGCTGTATATCTAAATGTAAATAGTTAAATATAAAGTTTATATTGGAAACAACCTCTTTGGATCACCCTTTCAATCAGCCATTACCCTGCAGTGCTGGCAGAGACCAGTAAGGGGAGACAGCATCCACCAAAGGTTGACACTGCTGTGACCTTCCACCCACTGGGGAACCCCAACAGGTCCCACAGCTTCCATCAGAAGTAAAAGCCAGACAACGATTCAGGATGATGGTTTTGTATATGTTAGAGGAGTAACAGGCCATCGGCCCATGAGTCCGTTCCACCCAATTTACACCAAATTAACCTACACCCCCACTAAGTTTCAAACGATGGGAGGAAACCAGAGACCCTGGGGAAGACGACTTAGACATGGGAGAACGTACAAACTCCTTATAGACAGCGTGTGATTTGAACCCCGGGCCTCATATCTGGCACCGTAAAAGAGTTGTGCTAACCTCAACACCAACCATGGGTCCCAAAGAATAACAGGCAGAGGATGGTTTCAATGCATCGATGTCTGGGTTATTGGCCCAGCACGCTTCCGCTGCACCACTCTGCTTCATTGGACACAGAATTATCAATTAACCCACTGAGTATATTTGACACATCAACAAGAGGGCATGGGTCAAGGGTGAAAGGTGAAATTGTGAATGGAAACTTTTGGGGTAATACGTTGCAGAGAGTGGTGGGAGAGTGGAATGAGCTGATAGCTGAAGTGGTGAATGCTGGCTTGATTATGGCATTTAAGTAAAATTTAGACAGGACCCTGGATGAGAGGGGGATGAAGGGATATGGATTGGGTGAGTGGATAGTGCAACACTCTTATAGCACCAGCGACCGGGACTGGGTTTGAATCAGCTCTGTCTGTAAGTTATTTGTACATTCTCCCTGTGTCTATGTGGGTTTGCTCCCACCCTTTAGAATAAATGGGAGATTGAAGGGTAATGGGGTGCAAATTGGGTGGGACGGACCTGTCGGGTGTCATGTCCTCCTTCCATGCTGTATGTCTAAATTTAAAAAAAAATCATAAAAGTTTATGGTGAGAAGGCAGGGGAGTGGGGCTGAGGGGGAAAATGGATCAGCTCATGATGGATGGCGGGATGGACTTGATGGGCCGAATGAACTACTTCTGCTGCTATATCTTATGGTCACCTGTTGGTCTGTGCTCCTCTCCTTGTCCCTTCTTCCCGCACCTGCCTTTTCATTCAGGCCCCTGCCTGCTTATTGCTCCCACCTTGACAAAGATTCCTGCACAAATCCATGGGAACATGACTATAAGTAGACAGTTATGTCTCACCGCCCCACCCTACTGTTGTAGGAAGGGGCAGGGGGGGCCCAACTCGTCCCCACTAGGTAAAGTCATGGAAATGAAACAGCTCGAGCTCTGGCCGCCGAGTTGTGATAACCCCACAAAATCCTGACCTACGATCCGTCCCTTTGCTGTGAACATCTTCAGTGTCCTGTGTAATTACGATGAGTTAAAGGTCCAGGGTTGAATAAAGGGTTTGAGGAGGAAGGGAGATACAAAGTGCTTGAACTCTGCAGAAACGGCATCAAATGGACAATGTGAATTGTGGTCAAGGCCGACCATGTGAACATTGACACGGATAAAGTTGGAAACTGAGTTCGAGGCTGGAAAATCACGAATAAAATAATCAGAAAAACCTCAACCAATAGGAGGGCAGGATATTCGCCGAAATTAACAAATCCAGATCATAGGGTGGGGGCGATGATGTCACAGAGGGGGTATGATGTCACAGGGGGGATGAAATGATGTCACGGGGGGCAACTGGGGCTGTGCTTGAGGCAGTGTTGCAGGTGAGGATACTTAACGTGAGTGGACGTTGATCACAGAGCAAAGCAGCTGGTCAAAGGTGAACCTAACGTCACATTCATCTGCTCCCGGGATTATCAGGCAGCAGAGCACATCTTTGGAACTACAGACTACACCTCAAGTATCGGTGAGTGATCTCCGGACACCTGAAAGGGAGCCCCGTCACCAGAGTCAACAAGGCAGATCTGTCCAGCCCAGTGAGAGAGGGGGTTGTCCCATAGATAAGAAGGTGATGTCTCGGGCGTATGGGGAAGGGGATGGGGAGAGAGAGACAGAAGAGCTTTCCCACTGTGATTGAGATGGTAATGCCTGAGATAGGGAGAGAGAGGGGAACAGAAAGAGAGAGAGAGAGAGTGAGAGAGAGAGCCGAGCAGACAGAGAGTTGTCATGTAAACGGGAGAAAGCTTTGTCCAAGGTGGGAGAGATAGAATGAGGCAGAATTATCTGAGGGAGAGATGTGTCAGAGAGACAGGGAAAGAGGGGTGTCAAAGAGGGAGATGGGGAGAGGGGTGCAAGAGAGAGACAGGGAAAGAGGGGTGCCAGAGAGACAGGGAGAGAGGCTTGTCAGAAAGGGAGAAGAAGAGAGGGATGCCAGAGAGGGAGAAGGAGGGAGTGGTGTGCCAGAGAGACAGGGAGATGTGCCAGAAAGGGAGAGAGAGGAAGACACGGAGATGTACCAGAACGAGACAGAGAGAGCGGGACAGGTCTCCCAGAAAGGGGCAGAGGTGGCCCAGAGGGAAATTGGAAGGTGTTCCATTGAGAGGGATAGCTGTCCCTGAAAGAGAAGGCAATGTACTGTTTTAGCTGTTACAAGCCTAGAAGACCCCAAAACCCAGCAGCAATAGATATTCGCCAAGACAAATGGTTACTTAAACAAAAGTTGCTTTTAATTATCTGGAAACATGAAAATAAAATCAAACTTTAACTTATCTCTATTCAGACTTTAATGAACTCTATAGGATATCCATCCTCACCTGTGTTTTAGGGTTTGGTAGTTTCATTAATATATCCTCTACTTCTTCAGTCTTAAAGGGTTTTGTCAATTAGTTTTGATCTTCTACTTGTCCTTGTGCTAGTTTGATATTAGATAAAAACTCATCAATTTTATCATTCTTTCCTGTATTTTTGATTTGATACCATTACTTACAGAATTTTAAAACAAATCCTTTAATCTCTGATGGGAAATGTTTATCATCTTTTCTTCTCACCAGTAATGTTCTTTTCCTTGCTCTGTTTTAAGTTGCAAGCCAATATTTTGTGGGTTTCTCTCCCAATTCATCATATCTTTGCTTTATTTTCATTATGTATTTCTCCATTTTATATGTTTGTAGTGTTTCGTATTTTAGTTTTTTTTCTCTGCCAATTCTCCCTTTTTGTCTATGTTGTCACTTTTCACGAATTCCTTTTCTATAATTTCGATCTCTTTTTCCAACTGTTCTACTTTCCGTTTATATTCATTTTTAATTTTGGTTGTATGGCTAACTATTTCTCCTCTAATAATTGTGTCCCATAGTATGAACTTTTCTTTAACTGATTCTATTTATCATGAAGTATATTTTAGTTTGCTATTCACTATATACCCTGAAATCTTGCCTTTTTAACAGTATAAGGTTTAGCCTCCATCTATATTTTTTGGTGAAACATCCACTAATTCAATTGTTATTAACAAGGGTGAGTGATTGGATAACAGTCTTGCTTTTGAACTCTCCCTTGTATCTGCGGCGACATCAAAAACATATCTATCCTTGAATAGGTCTTATGTCTATTCGAGTGAGATGAGTATTCTCTTTCTTTTGGATGTTGCCTCCTCCATATATCAATTAATTTCATATCCCGCATTGATTTTAGCATAAATTTGGTTACTTTATTCTTTTTGTTAATTATCTTCCCAGTTTTATGTATCATTGGGTCCAGGTTGAAGTTGAACTCCTCCCCCACATGCTAGAAGATATGTTCCTGCGTATCCACTATCTTTTGGAAGATATCCTGCATGAATTCCTAATCTTCTTCATTAGGTGCATCAATATTGAGCAAATTCCAAAATTCGGAGTAAATCTGGCACTTCCTCATCACATACCTGCCCGGTGGATCTGTTATTCCATCCTTTATATTAATTGGCAAATTCCTGTTAACTAGTACAGCTCCTCCCCTGGCTTTTGCGTTGTATGATGATGCCACTACATGACCTACCCAGACTTTCCTCAATTTACTATGTTCTATCTCGGTTAATTGTGTTTCTTGCACAAATGCTGTCTATTCTCTCCTTTTTGAATGATGTCAGGAACCTTTTCCTTTCAATATGGTTGTGTATTCCATTAACATTTAAGGTTATATAATTCAATGTACCTAACTTATCGCTCCATTTTCAAATCTCTCTCGCCTCTTTGACCTCTCCATCTCCTTTTTTCCGGTATTGCTCTTTGAATTATCCTTGTCCGTCTCAGTGCTCAACGACACGACTAAAAAACAAAATACCCCAGAATCCCCAATGAAACCTAACACAAAATATACTCCTAGCCAAAGTAACATTAACCCCTCCCCCTCCCCGGTATTGGGTTGTATTTGACTCCATGCCAGTCAACAACAGCTCCCTTTTCCACCTGGGTTGCGATAATAACCGCAAGCATCTACAGATTTTGCAGTGCAGTCCTTCCCCCTCCCCCAGCCCTCCCCAGAGAAAAACTTAACATTTTTCGATAAATATAACAAATCTCCTTCTTTTTTCTTTTTCCCCTTATCTTTTTCAACCTCTGTATTCACATTATCATCTTTACAACTTATCTCTATACATTGTCCGGGCAGTCTTTCTTAATACTCCTCGTCTCATCTCGTTGACTGTATGACAATCGTCCTGCAAAGCTTTAGCCTTCTTTCGGATCTGAGAATAGTCTGTTCTGCTCCCCAGGGATGAATACTTTTAGTACTGCTGGATGTCGTAGCACGAAATTATAGCTTTATTTCCTCAATACCGCTTTTGCCAAGTTGAACTTCACAGCTGCCTCTCTTTCTTCCACTTCATCTACAATAGACAGTTCCATCCTCTGCATTCTGTCGTCTGCCTTTCCCTTTTTTTGAACTGTATTAAATTCTCTCATTAAAATGTCTTTTAGTGTCTTCATTTATTCATTATAATAATCCTTACCTATCAGCTGCTTATCTTTTTTACCTTCTGCTTTCCTGTGCGGGTCTTTGTCTTTGTCTTTTTCTTCCTTCTCTGGCTCCTTCTCTTGTCCTCTTAGTGCCTCCTCTTCCCTCGATGTCACCTTCCTGGCTCCCTCAGCTGTTTCGGTCATGTCCCACTGCTGGGCCTCTCTCCCGTCAGTGTTTTCTCTGTAACATGTGCACTGCACGTGCGTGACTCCTCGCGAATGCTCAGCTGCCATTCTTTTTCTGGCTCTGAGGACTATTTTTGCAGTCCACTCCAGGAGAGGTTGCCACCCTGCTGAATGCTTACCAGCTTCAGGGGCTGGGCGATATGCTTGGTGGGAGCTCCCTTCCGCTTTACTTTCTGGCATTTTTCTTTCTTTTTCTTTTTCTTTCGCTCTCATCTTCTCCTTCTTTGGAGCCATCTTCTGGGTCTTCTTGCTTACTTTATCTTGCAGCTTCTCTCTGTTTCCTTTATTCAGCTTCGTTTTTTTCCTTTTCTCTGTGGAGGGCTTGTTTTCGCAGAACAGACGCGACTCTGTCACGTGACTCCCCCCCCCCCCCTTGTTTTAGTAACATTGAGGAAATGCTGTTGTTACACATTCAACTGGCTTATCCATGTCCCTCCTGTACGCTTCCTGGTTACCATTTCTGATTCTCCCAACAATTGTGGAGATGTCAGCAAACATGAAGATAACAATGGAATTGTGCCTCACAGCACAGTCTTGGGTATATAATGAGTAGAGCAGTGGGCTAAACACATCCTTGGAGTGCGTCTGAGTTAAGAATCAGTGGGGAGGAGACTTCATTTCCAATTTGTACTAGCTGTGGTCTTCCAATAAGAAAGTCAAGGATCCAGTTGCTAGACATTCAATGTTGATGAGATGGAAGGGTGCTGTTCTCCTTCAAATACTCACTGTCTATCTGATATGTTGGCGTGCCTAACTTTGTATTATAAAATCAGGTGTTGCTCACCTGTATCGCATTTAAACTTTCTATGTTTATGAGGCCTTTTATTCATTATTTTCATCACTTATAAGATCACTTGGAACTTGTTTTGTGAGTTTGTGTTTTCTTTTAATGCTCGTGCAGTTATGTTGAGGAACTTTGGGGGGCATCTGATGCGCTCTAGTATTTGCCAAAGCCCTTTCCTGCTCACGGTGTCGAAGGCTTTGGTGAGGTCAACAAAGGTGATGTAGAGTCCTTTGTTTTGTTCTCTGCACTTTTCTTGGAGCTGTCTGAGGGCAAAGACCATGTCAGTAGTTCCTCTGTTTGCGCGAAAGCAGCACTGTGATTCTGGGAGAATATTCTCGGCGACACTTGGTATTATTCTATTTAGGAGAATCCTAGCGAAGATTTTGCCTGCAATGGAGAGCAGCGTGATTCCCCTGTAGTTTGAGCAGTCTGATTTCTTGCCTTTGTTTTTGTACAGGGTGATGATGGTGGCATCACGAAGGTCCTGAGGCAGTTTTCCTTGGTCCCAACAAAGCTTGAAAAACTCATGCAGTTTGACATGCAGAGTTTTGCCGCCAGCCTTCCAGACTTCTGGGGGGATTCCATCCATACGTGCTGCTTTGCCACTTTTCAGTTGTTCGATTGCCTTATATGTCTCATCCTGGGTGAGGACCTCATCCAGCTCTAGCCTTAGGGGCTGTTGAGGGAGCTGGAGCAGGGCGGAATCTTGGACTGAGCGGTTGGCACTGAAAAAAGATTGGAAGTGTTCTGACCACCGGTTGAGGATGGAGATCTTGTCGCTGAGGAGGACTTTGCCGTCTGAGCTGCGCAGTGGGCTTTGGACTTTGGGTGAGGGGCCGTACACAGCCTTTAGAGCCTTGTAGAAACCCCCTGAAGTAGCCAATGTCCGCGCTGAGCTGGGTTCGCTTGGCGAGGCTAGTCCACCACTCATTTTGGATCTCCCGGAGTTTGCGCTGAAGATGGCTGCATGCGCGACGGAAGGCTTGTTTCTTCTCTGGACAGGACGGCTTTGTAAGGTGAGCCTGGTGGGCAGCTTGCTTCTTTGCCAGCAGCTCCTGGATTTCCTGGCTGTTTTCGTCGAACCAGTCCTTGTTTTTCCTGGAGGAGAAGCCCAGTACCTCTTCAGTGGATTGCAGTATGGTAGTCTTCAACTGATCCCAGAGGGTTTCAGGGGATGGGTCCGTGAGGCGGATTGCATCGTCGAGGTTTGCTTTGAGGTTTGCCTGGAAGTTTCCTCTCGCTTCGTCTGACTGCAGGTTTCCAACATTGAACCTCTTTCTGGGGGCTTTATTGTTCCTGGGCTTTGGCTTGAAGTGATTTCCAACTGCACGAAAACCAACAAGGTCGGGTCAGATACAGCAATGAGCTCTCTGAACCCTTCTCCATTAACAATGGCATGAAGCAAGGCTGTGTTCTCGCACCAACCCTGTTTTCAATCTTCTTCAGCATGATGCTGAACCAAGCCATGAAAGACCTCAACGATGAAGACGCTGTTTACATCCGGTACCGCACGGATGGCAGTCTCTTCAATCTGAGGCGCCTGCAAGCTCACACCAAGACACAAGAGAAACTTGTCCGTGAACTACTCTTTGCAGATGATGCCGCTTTAGTTGCCCAATCAGAGCCAGCTCTTCAGCGCTTGACGTCCTGCTTTGCGGAAACTGCCAAAATGTTTGGCCTGGAAGTCAGCCTGAAGAAAACTGAGGTCCTCCATCAGCCAGCTCCCCACCATGACTACCAGCCCCCCCACATCTCCATCGGGCACACAAAACTCAAAACGGTCAACCAGTTTACCTATCTCGGCTGCACCATTTCATCAGATGCAAGGATCGACAACAAGATAGACAACAGACTCGCCAAGGCAAATAGCGCCTTTGGAAGACTACACAAAAGAGTCTGGAAAAACAACCAACTGAAAAACCTCACAAAGATAAGCGTATACAGAGCCATTGTCATACCCACACTCCTGTTTGGCTCCGAATCATGGGTCCTCTACCGGCATCACCTATGGCTCGTAGAACGCTTCCACCAGCGTTGTCTCCGTTCCATCCTCAACATTCATTGGAGCGCTTTCATCCCTAAAGTCGAAGTACTCGAGATGGCAGAGGTCGACAGCATCGAGTCCACGCTGCTGAAGATGCAGCTGCGCTGGGTGGGTCACGTCTCCAGAATGGAGGACCATCACCTTCCCAAGTTCGTGTTATATGGCGAGCTCTCCACTGGCCACCATGACAGACGTGCACCAAAGAAAAGGTACAAGGACTGCCTAAAGAAATCTCTTGGTGCCTGCCACATTGACCACCGCCAGTGGGCTGATATCGCCTCAAACCGTGCATCTTGGCACCTCACAGTTTGGCTGGAAGCAACCTCCTTTGAAGAAGACCGCAGAGCCCACCTCACTGACAAAAGGCAAAGGAGGAAAAACCCAACACCCAACCCCAACCAACCAATTTTCCCCTGCAACCGCTGCAACCGTGTCTGCCTGTCCCGCATCGGACTTGTCAGCCACCAACGAGCCTGCAGCTGACGTGAACATTTATCCCCTCCATAAATCTTCGTCCACGAAGCCAAGCCAAAGAAGAAAGTGCAGTTATATGTACTAACAGGAGAACCTCAGAAGGGAAGGAGAAGGACGTTGGACGATAGTATAATGTTTACTTTTGAAAATCTTTCTCCATTAGCCTAATGTTCTAATTGTTTAAGCGTTTCCCATCTTTATTTCTCTTTGAATGTTATGATACTATAGATATATGTAATAGATTGATTTTTATTATACAACTGATTTTTATCTGCATATTCCTTTTTATATATTGCCATTGATTAAAGGTGTCTATTTGTTTCCTGTTTTCATAAAGGACAAAGAAAATATTGAAAAAGAATCAAAAGAAGAATGATCCTCCTGCCGGATGTGCAATAGTCCTCCTACCAGATGAGCAAAGGGCCTCCTGCTGTACTCGCTTCTATGTTACATATGTTTTGGTCTCTTTCCACTTTTTGTGTAGATATCTTTCCTACGTTTTCAGATTCAGAATCAACTTATTGTCCAGAACAAGTCATGAAATTCTATGATTTGGGGCAGCATCACAGTGGAAACATTCACGTTAGAACCATCGACAACATAACTCTAAAAAGTCAAAAGAATAATGCACAAAAAAGCAGGGCATAGTCTTTGACTCATTGAATATTGAACGATCTGATGGAATCGTGGAAGAGGCTGTCCTTGGGGCATTGACTGCTCGTCCTTGGGCTCCAGTACCTTTTCCCCAATGGTAGCAGAGTGAAGAGGTTATGGGCTGGTTGGTGGGGGTTTTTGATGATAGAGAATTTTTATTTTTTAAGATAATGTTTATGTTTTCGATGGAGTGAATTCTGTTGCCTGTGGTATCGCAGGTTGAATTAACCACCCACTTGATTTATCCTTTTCCTGAGAGTTGGCGCTTCCATTCAAGGAAGTTAAGGCAAAGAGCCAGAATGTTCTCCACAGTGTACTTGTGGAGGGTAACGAGTGTCTTCGATGACATTCCAAATTTCGTAAGACTCCTAAAACATTGTAGACTCTAGCGAGCCTTCTTTGTGAATATATCAACATGGAGGGTCCAGGACAGATCTTAGAAGATGTTAACACTCGCGGATTTGAGGTTCGTGAAGACCTGCACTCCTGAGCCCTCCATGAAAACTAGGTCATGTTCTGCTGAGTTTTACCAGAAGTCCGAAATCGTCTCCTTTGTTTTGGTGACATGCAACGAAAAGTTGTTGATGTTACGCATTCAACCAGTTGATCCATGTCCCTCCTGTACGCTTCCTCATTACCATTTGTGATTCTCCCAACAATTGCAGAGTTATCTACATTACCATGTAGATAATAATGGAATTGTGCCTCACCACATGGTCATGGATTTATAATGAGTAGAGCAGTCGGCTAAGCACACATCCCTCGAGTGGTGTTAATAATCAGTGGGGAGGAGACCTTGTTTCCAATTCATACTGACTGTGGTCTTCAGATGAGAATGTCAAGGATCCATTGGCAGAGTGGATAACAGAGGTCAAGAGTTTGTAGCTTCTTGACCAGCACTGAGGGAATAGTGGTATTTAAGGACAAGCTGCAGTTGATGAAGAGCAGCTTTTAGTTCTCAGTGTCTATCTGATACCTTATCCATTCATTGGAATTTTTTTGATCAACTGAGACAACCTATTGAATTTAACTACAACTCAATCCCATGTGGTCTCTTTGTCCCCCTTGTTGCTAAATGTTGAATGTTGAGGAAATGAAAAGATGGTGTGCCTCCTTCAAATACTCACTGTCTATCTGATATTGTAATATGCCTAACTTTGTAGAGAATCAGATGTTCTTCCACTGTGTCACATTTAAACTTTTTATTTTTATGGGGTCCTTTTATTCATTGTTTGTGCAACTTATAAGATCACTTGGACCCTGCTTTGTGAAATTCTGTTTTCTTTCAATGCTCGTTCAATTGCATGTATTAACAGGAGAATCTCCAGAAGGGAAGGAGAAGGAATTTGGAGTTTAGTATAATGTCTACTTTTTAAAATGTTTTCAATTAACCCTATGTTATAAATTTTAACCATTTCCCACCTTTATTTCTTTTTGCATGTTCTGATATTGTGGTTATATATAATAGATTGATTTTTATTATACAACTGTGTTTTTTTATCTGCATATTCTTTGTTATATATTACCATTGATTTTATTTGTTTCCTGTTTCTGTAAAGGCCGATGAAAATATTTCAAAAGAAACATAAAATGAATGAGCCTCCTGCCGGATGTGAAATGGGCCTCCTAACGAAAAAGGTACTTTGTTAAATATGCTTTTGTCTCATTCTTCTCTCTCCATTTTTGTCAAGATATCTCTCATATGTTATCAGATTCAGAATCAGAATTTATTGTCAAGGACACGTCATGAAATTCTGTGATTTGGAGCAAACATTCATGTTATTACCATCCTACAACATTACTATAAAAAGTAAGTGCACAAAAAAGCAAGGTCATGTCTTTGGCTCATTGATTATTGAAGGATCTGATGGA
Source organism: Narcine bancroftii (assembly GCF_036971445.1). NCBI lineage: Eukaryota > Metazoa > Chordata > Chondrichthyes > Torpediniformes > Narcinidae > Narcine > Narcine bancroftii. The sequence goes on from NC_091472.1 coordinate 11,236,251, forward strand.
GATTATTGAAGAATCTGAAGGAATCGGAGAAGAAGCTGTCCTTGTGGCATTGTCTGCTCGTCCGTTGGCTCTACTGCCTTTTCTTTAATGGTAGCAGAGTGAAGAGGTTATGATCTGGGTATTGGGGATTCTTGATGATGGTGGCTTCTTTTTTGAAGGCAAAGCCCCATGTTGACATTCACGATGGAGTGAATTTTGTTGCTTGTGGCGTCGCAGGCTGAGTTAACCACCAATGAGAGTTTACCCTTATCCTGAGATCTGTGCCTACAAACCAGACAGTGATGTAACCACCCAGTATGCTCTCCATAGTCCACCTCTGGAGGTTAACGTGCAACTTCGATGAGATACTGAATATCCTAACCCACCTCACAAAGTATTGCCACTGGAGAACTTTTTGAATGCATCAACATGGAGGTTCCCGGACAGACCTTCAGAGATGTTAACACCGAGGAATTTGAAGTTCTTGATAATCCCCACTCCTGAGCCCTCCATGAGAACCGAGTTGTGTTCTGCTGACTTCACCCTGAAGTCCCTAATCATGTCCTTTGTTTTGGTGATATTGATTGAAAGTTTGCTGTTGTTTCTCAATAATCAAGCCGATCTATGTCCCTCCTGTACAGTTCATCATTTCATTTGTTACTTTTCCGATAATTATGGTGTCATCGGCAAACATGTAGATAGCAATGGAATTGTGCATCGCCACACGGTCAGTGGTTTATAATGGGTAGAGCAGTGGGCTAAGCACACGTACTTAGAGTGCACCTGTGTTGATAATCAGTGGGGAGGAGACTTGGTTCCCAATTCATACTGACTGTGGTCTTCCGAAGAGGATGTCACGGATCAGATTGCAGAGTGGGGTAGAGAGGGCTAGAGTTTCTGCGTTTTGACCAACACTAAGGGAATAATGGTATTTTAGGACAAGATACAGTTGATACCTAATCCTATAATTGCCATTTTTGGATCAACAGAGACAACCTATTTGAATTTAACTATGTCTCAATCCCATGTGGTCTTTTTTGCCACCTTGTTGCTAGACTTTCAATGTTGATGAGATGGAAAGATGCTGTCCCTCCTTCCAATACTCAATGGCTATCTGATATGGTGGATGGTGGCATGCCTAACTTCATCTAAAATCAGATGTTCTTCCACTGAATCGCATTTAAACTTTCTATATTTATGGGCTGCTTTTATTCATTATTTTCAGAACTTATAAGATCATTTGGCACTTTGCTTGCTTAGTTGAGGTTCTCATTTAACGCTAGTGAATTTATGTGGACATTCCAGAGAACTTCAGAAGGGAAGGGAATAGAATTTGGAGTATAGTATAATATTTACTTTTTGAAATAGTTTCCAATTCACCATATGTTATTGTTTAAGCATTTCCCACCTATATTTCTGTTAGTTTGTTATGCCATTGTGGTTATTCACAATAGATTTAATATTGTTATACAACTATTTTTTATCTGCATTTTCCTTTCTATATATTTCCATGGATTAATGTCTTCTATTTGTTTCCTGTTTCTATAAAGGCCAATGAAAATATTGAAAAAGAAACATGAAAAAATGGGCCTCCTGCCAAATGCAAGACTTGGAATAGTCCTCCTGCCGGATGTGCAATGGGCCTCCTTCTAGATGTGGAATGGACTACCTTCTGGATGTGGAATGGGCTTCCTGCCGGATGTGTTATGAACTTCCTACTGGAGGTGGAATGGAACTCCTGCCAGATGTGGAATGGACCTGCTGCCAGATGTGGTATGGACCTCCTGCTGGATGTGGAATGGACATCCTGCCAGATATGGAATGGACCTCCTGCTGGATGTGGAATGGACCACCTTCTGGATGTGGAATGGGATAACTGCTGGATGTGGATTTGGCCTAATGCTGGATGTGGATTGGGCCTCATGCTGGATGTGGATTGGTCCTCCAGCTGGATGTGTATTGGGGCTCTAGCCAGATGTGGAATGGACCTCCTGCTGGATGTGGAATCGACCACCTTCTGGATGTGGAATGGGCTTCCTGCTGGATGTGGTTTGGGCCTCATGCGGGATGTGGATTGGGCCTCATGCTGGATGTGGATTGGTCCTCCAGCTGGATGTGTAATGGGCCTCAAGCCAGATGTGGAATGGACCTCCTGCTGGATGATATTGCAGGTTGAATTAACCTCCCTTTAGAGTTTATCCCTTTCCTGAGAGGTGGTGCTTCCCTACCAGACCATGATGCAACAACCAGAATGAGTTTCTTCAATGACATACTGAATCTCCACAGACACTTCAAACAGTGTATTCACTGGCAAGCCGTCTTTGTTAATGCATTAATGGAGACTCCAGAACTGATGTTTTGAGCTCTTAACATTCAGGAATTTGAAAATCTGTGCTCCTGAGCCCTTTGTGAGGAATGGGTCATTTTCTGCTGACTTCCGCTTGAGGTCCACAATCTTCTCTTTTGTTTTGTTGACAATGAGGGGAAGGTTGTTGTTGTCACACACACAACATCTATGTCCCACCTGTACACTTTCTCATTAGCATTTGTGATTCTGCAAACAATTGTGGAGTTGTCGGCAAATGTGTTGATCGCAATGGAATTGGGCCTCACAACACAGTCATGTGTTCATAATGAGTAGAGCAATGAGTTACGCACTCATCCTTGGAATGTACCTGTGTGGTTCATCAGTGGGGTGGAAACATTGTTTCCAATTTGTACTGATTGGTCTTCCGATGAGGATGTCAAAGATCCAATGGCAGAGGGAGGTACCGAGGGCTAGAGATAGTAGGTTCTTGACCAGCACCGAGGGAATAATGTTATTGAAGCATGAGGTACAGGTGATAAAGAGAAACCTTTAGTTCTCAGTGTCTATATCATACATTATCCATTTATTGGACTTTATTGGATTAACTGAGAAAACCTATTTGATTTTAACTGTGTCTCAATCCCATGTGGTCTCTTTTGCCGCCTTGTAGCTAGTCTTTCATTGTTGAAGAATTGGAGTATCCTTCAAATACTCAAATGATTATCTGATACGGTGGCGTGCCTAACTTTGTAGAAAATATGATATTCTGCCACTGTATCGCATTTAAACTTTCTATTTTTAAGGCATCCTTTAATTGATTATTTTCGAACTTATTTTATCACTTGGAACTTGCTTTGCGTGTTTGTGGGCTTTTTTTAATGGTGGTGAAACTATATGTACATACGAGAGAACTTTAGAAGGGAAATGGAAGGTATTTGGAGTATTGTATAATATTTACTTTTTTAATCTATTTACAATTAATCTTATGTTATCATTGTTTATTTCTGATTGACTGTTTATGGTATTATAGTTATACATAATATATTTAGTTTTATTATATAACTGTTTTTTTTACCTGCATATTCCTTTTTATATATTACCATTGAATAATGGCTTCTATTTGTTTCCTGCTTCTTGTAAAGCCATTTGAAAATCTTGAAAAAGAATCATAAAAAGAAAGATCCTCCTGCTGGATGTGGATTGGACCTCCTGCCGGATGTGGTATGGACCTCCTGCCGGACGTGGTATGGACCTCCTCCCGGATGTGGTATGGACCTCCTGCCGGATGTGGTATGGACCTCCTGCCGGATGTGGTATGGACCTCCTGCCGGATGTTTTACTGTCCTCCTGCCGGATGTGGTATGGACCTCCTGCCGGATGTGGTAAGGACCTCCTGCCGGATGTGGTATGGACCTCCTGCTGGATGTGGTACGGACCTCCTGCCGGATGTGGTATGGACCTCCTGCCGGATGTGGTATGGACCTCCTGCCGGATGTGGTATGGTCCTCCTGCCAGGTGTTGTATGAACCACGTTCTGGATGTGGTACGGACCTCCTGCCGGACGTGGTATGGACCTCCTGCCGGATGTGGTATGGACCTCCTGCCGGATGTGGTATGGACCTCCTGCCAGATGTGGTACGGGCCTCCTGCCGGATGTGGCATGGACCTCCTGCCGGATGTGGTATGGACCTCCTGCCGGATGTGGTATGGACATCTTCCCGGACGTGGTATGGACCTCCTGCCGGATGTGGTATGGACCTCCTGCCGGACGTGGTATGGATCTCCTGCCGGACGTGGTATGGACCTCCTGCCGGATGTGGTATGGACCTCCTGCCGGATGTGGTATGGACCTCCTGCCAGATGTGGTACGGGCCTCCTGCCGGATGTGGAATGGTGCTCGGACTTTATCTACAGAGGAGGTGGAGCAAGGAGAGATTGTTCAGGTTCAATGGTCAAGGGCAAATAAAAAGAGGGTGAGTACATGGGAGAGGCCAGCGATGAGGGGCCCAGTGAGTGAGTGGCACGGAGAAGGAGTGGGGCTTCGAGGCTTTGGCTCAAGAGGCTTCGGCGTGAAGAGGCTGAGGACGAGCAAATCAGGGCTAAGGTAAGACGATCACATTTAATTTAATAGATCTTTTTATTTTTCTCTTGTAAGGTGAGGGAAGAAAGAGTCAGGATGAATGTGAAGGCATTTGCTGCTCACAGTGTCAGATGTGGGAAGTCATGGACTCTTCTAGTCTCCCGGACATCCACGTCTGCACTACATCAAGAAGTCTCCATTTCCTCATTGACAAATCACCTTTTAAAAAGGAAAAACTAGACATTTCTCTAATCTCCTGTTCAGTTACTGCTTTGTCTTCTAAGTTAACATGACTTGTATCTGCTCTCTGCTGGCAAATTAACTCTTTCCTTGACAAAGAGAAATCCTTACTCTCACAATTACCTTTCTCTTTCAAAACCATTTCAGAAGCACCTGGCAAATCTCTGTCAACTGGATCTTCTTCATCTCTCAATCATTTCTTAGACATGGACCTTGTTACTGTACATGCCAGATATATCTCACAATTCTCTTCCACCTCTTCTTTCCTAGGCCTGCTTGTTAATCTTAAAACTGACCCAACTCTATCTTCTATTAGCCTAATCATGCCCTAATTAATTTGAGACTCCCTGCATGGGGAACTTTGGGATTACTCCTACCACAACAGGTCCTTTAACTAACTCTGAATTTAGCACTATTTTGTGGAGAGATATTGACTCCACCTCACCTCCAACACCTTTAATCGCTCCCCTGTGTCAGTTCTTTGATCAAGAGATAAAATCCCTTGTTCTAGCAATGATTGTGTTCAACCAGTATCCCTAAGAATTTTAACTTCTACCTGTGCTTCTCCCTCCTTTACTGAAACAAAAAGTTTTAAAACATCCATGACACCCTTATCAGATTTAGAATCTTTGCTCTCTCTAAATTCAACTGTTTGTATAGATGCTTCCGGTAAAACTTTCTTTTCTCTTTTGTTTTTCAATACTAGACAATTTGCAATAACATGACCAGGATTTTTACACAAATGACATCCAAATCCAGAAGTTCTGTCCTTTCCAACCTTCTCTCCAGACTTAATTTCAGGCTTATTCTCCTGTTCCTTATTAATCCTCTGAACAGGCTTGTCACTCTGCTCCACATTAATTTTCTGAAAATGCCCACCATGTTGACATGTACTTTTATGAATTAATGCAAATTGGTCAGCCATTCGAGCTGCATGTTGCCACGTAGCCACGTCACTCTCATCCAGGTATCATTTCAACTCCCTTGGCCACACCTTTTAATTTCTTCAATAACATCAATTCTCTTAATCCGTCAAAATCATTATTTATTCCTCTTTTTAAAAATTTTTAAAAAATTTTTCACACTATAAACCATACTGACCAAAATACATACAGACATTTTTTCTCTTGAAAATATAGAGTCATTTTCTCCCCTTTTTCCCCCTCCCTTCCCTCCCTCCCTCACCCCCTTCCCATTTATTTAAAGTTCAATCTATAAGATACATTAAACCCGTTAAACAATGTCATCACTTAATAAAAATAAACAGAAATGTTTGTCTTTTACTTTTTTTATACTGTGTCAGTTCATTTCGTTGTCTTCTCCTTCTGTCATTTTCGGTGGTGGAGGTCCGTGGTAGGATTTCTCTATTGTGTTTCATGTATGGTTCCCATATTTGTTTGAATATTGTGATGTAATTTCTTAAATTATATGTTATTTTTTTCTAATGGAATACATTTATTTATTTCTATGTACCATTGTTGTATTCTCAAGTTGTCTTCTAATTTCCACGTTGACATAATACATTTTTTTGCTTCAGCTAAGTTTATCATAATAAATCTTTTTTGTGCTCCATCTAAATCAAGTCCAAATTATTTATTTCTTATATTACTTAGAAGGAAGATCTCTGGGTTTTTGGTATATTGCTTTTTGTGATTTTATTTAATATCTGGTTTAGATCTTCCCAAAACTTTTCCCCTTTCTCACATGTCCAAATTGCATGTATTGTTCCCATTTCCTTTTTACAGCGAAAACATCTGTCTGATACTGTTGGGTCCCATTTATTTAACTTTTGGGGTGTGATGTATAGCCTGTGTAACCAATTATATTGTATCATGCGTAACCTTGTGTTTATTGTATTTCACATAGTTCTGGAGCATAGCTTTTCCCACGTTTCATTCTTTATCTTTATGTTTAGATCTTGTTCCCATTTTTGTTTAGGTTTACAGTTAGTTTCCTCGTTCTCCTTTTCTTGCAGTTTGATGTACATGTTTGTTATAAATTTTTTAATTATCATTGTGTCTGTAATCACATATTCAAAATTGCTTCGTTCTGGTAACCTCAGACTGTTTCCCAATTTGTCCTTCAAGTAGGTTTTCAGTTGGTGGTAATGAAACATTGTATCGTGAGTTATATTATATTTGTCCTTCATTTGTTCAAAAGATAATAATTTATTTCCAGAAAAACAATTTTCTATTCTTTTGATCCCTTTTCTCTCCCATTCTCTGAAGGAAAGGTTATTTATTGTGAAAGGGATTCGTTGATTTTGCGTCAATATTAATTTTGGTAGTTGATCATTTATTTTATTCCTTTCTACGTGAATCTTCTTCCAAATGTTGAGCAGATGGTGCAATACTGGTGAATTCCTATGTTGCACCAATTTCTCATCCCACTCGTATAGTATATGTTCAGGTATCTTCTCCCTTATTTTATCTAGTTCTAATCTGGTCCAATCTAGTTTTTCTCTTGTTTGATAAAAATCTGATAGGTATCTTAATTGTGCTGCTCTATAATAGTTCCTAAAGTTTGGTAGTTGTAAACGTCCTTGTTTGTACCATTCTGTTAATTTATTTAGTGCTATCCTCAGTTTCCCCCCTTTCCATAAGAATTTCCTTATTATTTTCTTTTGCTCTTGAAGAATTTCTCTGTTAGGTGATGAAATAGGTATTGTATCCTTGGGAAGATGTTCATTTTAATACAAGTTTTTGTTGATCTCCGTTGGGTTATATGTAATTTGTTTGACCTTTTTCCTTGATGCTAATACTGTTTTTTAGTTTGTTCTGTCTTATGCTGCCATGCTAGTATTTTGTGCATTTTTTCTCCTAGCTCATAATATTTCTGTTTTGTCCTCATTATGTTCTTCTCCACCTTATATGTTTGTAATGTTTCATATTTTATTTTCTTTTCTGTCAATTCTCTTCTTTTAGTTGTGTCTTCCTTTATTGCTAATTCTTTTTCTGTATTTGTTAGTTTCCTTTCCAACAGTTCAATTTCCCGATTGTAGTCCTTCTTCATCTTAGTTACATAACTTATTATCTGTCCTCCGAAGAACGCTTTCATTGCATCCCATAATATAAATTTATCTTTCACTGATTCTGTATTTATTTCAATGTACATATCAATTTGTCACTCAATGAATTCTCTAAAATCCTATCTTTTAAGTAGCATGGAGTTTAATCTCCATCTATACATTCTTGGTGGGATAAATAGCTGGACTTACTGGGGCTCGGTCTGAGAAAGGTTGGAGGAGGCAGTGAGTCAGCATCTGGTGTCATGTGAGAGGAGGAGGAGCCAAGAGACAGCATCAGAGAGGTGAGTAGCATAAATATCTGGACTTACCGGGGCTCGGTGTTAGAAAGGTCAGAGTCGGGGTCGGAGGAGGCAGTGAGTCAGCGCCTGGTGTCGTGTGAGAGGAGGAGGAGCCAGGAGAGGGCATCAGAGAGGTGAGCAGCATAAATTGCTCGACTTTCCGGGGCTCGGTCTGAGAAAGGTCGAACACGGGGACGGAGGAGGCAGTGAGTCAGCGCCTGGTGTCGTGTGAGAGGAGGAGGAGCCAGGAGAGAGCATCAGAGAGGTGAATAGCAGAAATAGATGGACTTACCGGGGCTCGGTCTGAGAAAGGTCAGACTCGGGTTTGGAGGAGGCAGTGAGTCAGCACCTGATGTCATGTGAGAGGAGGAGGATCCAGGAGAGAGCATCAGAGATGTGAGTAGCATAAATAGCTGGACTTACCAGGGCTCGGTCTGAGAAAGTTTGTACTCGGGGTCGGAGGAGGCAGTGAGTCAGCGCCTGGTGTCGTGTGAGAGGAGGAGGATCCAGGAGAGAGCATCAGAGATGTGAGTAGCATAAATAGCTGGACTTACCGGGGCTCAGTCTGAGAAAGGTCAGACTCGGGATCGGAGGAGGCAGTGAGTCAGTGTCTTGTGTCATGTGAGAGGAGTTCATTGGCGTTAATTGGTAAGGGCTAATAAAAGGATTAGAAAGGGAGGGAGTGGTAGGGATGTGGCATGAGCTTCCGGCAGACGTAGTTGAGGCGGGATCATTGGTTACATTTAAGGAAAAACTGGATAGTTACATAGAGAGGAGAGGACTGGAGGGGTATGGACCGGGTGCTGATCAGTGGGACTAGGAGGGTGGGGATTTGTTACGGCATGGACTAGTAGAGCCGAACTGGCCTGTTCTGTGCTGTAAGTGGTTATATGGTTATATGGTTATATATATGGGATGTCCTCTAGCTCTAGCCAATAACAGGGGTGAGTGATCCGATAACAATTTTGCTTTATATTCTGTTTTCTTAACTCTTCCTTGAATGTGGGCTGATAACAGGAATAGGTCTATCCTTGAGTATGTTTTATGTCTACCCAAATAATATGAATATTCCTTTTCCTTTGGTTGTTGTTTCCTCCATATATCCAAAAGTTGCATTTCCTGCATCGATTTAATTATAAATTTGGTTACTTTGTTCTTTCTGTTAGTCTTTTTTCCAGTTTTATCCATGTTTGAGTCCAAATTAAGGTTAAAATCCCCTCCGATTAGTATATTCCCTTGCGAATCTGCGATCTTCAAAAAGATATCTTGCATAATTTTTTGATCATCTTAATTAGGTGCGTATACATTGAGTAATTTCCAAAATTCTGAATATATCTGTCATTTTATCATTACATACCTCCCTGCTGGATCTATTATTTCCTCTTCTATTTTGATTGGTACATTTTTATTGATTAATATAGCTACTCCTCTGGCTTTTGAATTATCTGATGCTGCTGTTACATGTCCTATCCAATCTCTCTTTAATTTATTGTGTTCCACTTCAGTTCGATGTGTTTCTTGCACAAATGCTATATCAATTTTTTCTTTCTTCAGTAAATTTAACGGTTTCTTCCTTTTGATTTAGTTATGTATTCCATTAATATTTAAAGTCAACATGGTCATTTCATACTTTGTTTGTCTTTCCTTTCCGTTTCCTCATCACCACCTTCCCTTCTTATCTATTTCTGCTTTCTTTTTTTGAACACATTGTAAGACAACACTTCTAAAACATAAAATATTTCCACTATTCCCACATCTAAAATTCCTTTAACCCGAATAATCCCTCCCTTTTCTGAGTTGCCCTTTGTTCCTTGTTGGGCAACTACATCTCCGCTCTCCATTTGGATTTGCGAACCCGCTCGCAAGCGTCAACTGATTTAACTGTACTGTTATTCTTCCCCACCCAGCACCCCCCAGAAAAGATTTTAATCTTCATATATAACAAAGCTCACTCTCTTAATTCCCTCCTTTCTTCCTTTCTTTCCCTTCTTAGTTCTTACTTATACTTCATTCTTCTTTTTGAGATATAGTTTGTTGTCATTTTTGTTCTTTTTACATCTCTTTATCTCACTGTCTGTTTTGTAGGTGTTCTGCAAATTTTTGTGCTTCTTCCGGATCCGAGAATAGTTTGCTTTGCTGCCCTGGGATAACTATTTTAAGCACCGCTGGATATTTTATCATAAATTTATAACCTTTTTTCCATAGGGTCGATTTTGCTGCGTTAAACTCCTTCCTCTTCTTCAGGAGTTCAAAACTTATGTCTGGATAGAAATTTTTTTTGACCTTTGTATTCCAATGGTTTTTTGTGTTCTCTTATTTTTTTCAGTGTCTTCTCCAATATATTTTCTCTTGTCGTATATCTTAAGAATTTTACAAGAATGGATCTTGGTTTTTGTTGTGGTTGTGGTTTTGGGGCTAATGTTCTATGTGCCCTTTCTATTTCCATTCCTTCCTGTAATTCTGGCCTTCCTAGGACTCTGGGGATCCATTCTTTTATAAATTCTTTCATATTTTTGCCTTCTTCATCTTCCTTCAGGCCCACTATCTTTATATTGTTTCTCCTATTATAGTTTTCCTTTATATCCATCTTCTGAGCTAACAGCGCACTTTTGTTTGGCTCCGTGAGCCATTTTTGTAGTCCTGAGTTCGGGGTTTCCACTGACCTCACTGAGCGGGCTTCTCTCTCCACAGCGGGCCTCCTCGTACAGGTAAGGCCTTCACCTTTCTCTTCCGACGTCTTTCCTTCTTCTTTTCTTCCAGTTGTTTTTGGTTTTTCTTTCTTTGCTGCCATTTTCTCCACACTTTTATTTTTAATTTCTTATGGTTTCTGTGTTTGTAGCTTTGCTTTTTCTTTACCTTTTTAAGTTTTCTGGAGAGGGCTGGTGTTTTCTTCCCGGTCACTATTCCTTCACGTGACTTCCCTCATTATTTATTCCTCTTGAGGCACAATCCATATAAGATTGATTCCATGTTTTTATCAAACTCCTACATTTTTCTCTATCTGCTTCTGAATACATCTTTCTGAACAATATCATAATTTGCCACTTGTTGTACAGTCAAGCGAGAGGATGCAATTTGTGCTTCTCCCTTCAATACACGTTGGAGCATTAATGTCCACTTCTTTTTAGGTCATTTTGAACTATCAGCGACCTTTTCAAAAACTGAAAATAGGTATCTATCTCTCCCTCATCAAAAGGAGGCACTAGATTTACCTCTCTACTTGGCAAAAACCTCTCCGCAGGAATTACAGCTTCAGCTCTCTTACTTTGCTCCCTATCAATTTTCATCCTCTCAAATTTAATCTGTCTTTCAGCGAACTCGAACTCATATCTCCTCTGTTTTTCAGCTTCCTCTTTTTGACTTTTAGCCTCTTCTCCGCCGTTTAGACTCTTCTATCCTCAATTCCTCCAATTCCAATTGCAACTCACCAGATCTATCCTCTGGAAAAGCTTCTAAGTCTTTCTGATCAAATTTATCCTCACTTATACATTATTTCACTATAACCTCTGAATTTGTACTTTCCTCATCCAATGTTTCAATTCAGTCTGTTTTAATGCCTTAGAAATAACCATCAGTCCCTCTTTTCCTTTGCTCCTCAGTTCCGCAAATAATGGTTCTGACAAAATCTTATCAACATCCATTGATGCTGTTTCTCACAATTAACTAATAATCCATAAAACTCGTGTTCAATGGGCTGGACGAGCTCAGATATAATGTTACGAGCCCAAAGGACCCCAAAACCCAGCAGCAATAGACAAGTCGTTACTTAAACAAAAGTTGTTTTTAATTATCTTTAAAAATGAAAACAGAATCAAACTTAAACTTATCTCTATTAACTTAACTAAACCAACTTAACCCCCTTCTAATTCTAAGCACACATGTATGTCATGTGTGTGTAAACTCATGTAAAGTTCTTTTTTCCACAGTTCAATCTCATTTCTCATTCTTCTAAGTACACTGGTTGCAGGCAAATCTTATACTGTGCAGAGACTTTAACAGATAGAAAGTTCACCAGTCTTCAGTGCATGAAAGGTAAGTGTTTACCACTCTAGAAGATTCTCATCAGGTTTGCAGAGAGAGATGTGATGTTCCAGGAGTTCCACAACTGAGGTTCCACCATTAGCTGATGAAACTTGCCCAATCTGGATTATCCAGATGCTAACGTCTTTCTTTTAGGCTCCTACAGAATTCCTTTCTGTTTCAATTATTCCAAGAGAAACATCAGAAAGACAGCACATCCAGCCATCTGCCACTCTGGAGTTTCTGTTCCAGTTCCATCCAGCTTCTCCTACTTGTTTCAGATATGACTGTTCACTCTCTCTCTCTCTCTCTCTCTCTCTCTCTCTCTCTCTCTCTCTCTCTCTCTCCCTCTCTCCCTCTCACTCTCTCTCTCCCTCTCACTCTTTCACTCTCACTCTCACTTGAAAAGACCCCTCCTCTTGCAAATAATAGGAGTTAGTCTTCTGCTAATGCGGCTGGGGTGAGCATGGAATTGGAACACTGTTGTTTTTAGGTAAACAAGATCCCCGGAGTGAGCACGTTGCAGAAAGGTCAGAAGTCTTGTAAAAATATTCAACACTGATGATCGGTCTCCAGTCCATTCATTTCATAACATAACATATAACATAACAATTACAGCACGGAAACAGGCCATTAGGCCCTTCTAGTCCGCACCGAACCAAACACCTCTTTCTAATCCCACCTCCCTGCACAATGCCCATAACCCTCCATCTTCCTCTCATCCATATACCTGTCCAACCTTTTCTTAAATAATACAATTGACTCCGCCGCCACTATTTCTCCCGGAAGATCATTCCACACAGCTACCACTCTCTGAGTAAAGAAGTTCCCCCTCATGTTACCTCTAAACCTCTGCCCCTTAATTCTTAACTCATGTCCTCTTGTTTTAATCTTTCCTCCTCTTAACGGAAATAGTCTATCCACATCCACTCTGTCTATCCCTTTCATAATCTTAAATACTTCTATCAAATCCCCTCTCAACCTTCTATGCTCCAAAGAATAAAGACCCAATCTGTCCAATCTCTCCCCATACTCCAGATGCTTAAACCCAGGCAACATTCTGGTAAACCTTCTCTGCACTCTCTCCACTCTGTTTATATCCTTCCTATAATTAGGCGACCAGAACTGCACACAGAACTCCAAATTAGGCCGCACCAACGTCTTATACAATCTCAACATCACCTCCCAACTCCTATATTCCATGCAATGATTGATAAAGGCCAGCATACTAAAAGCCTTCTTCACCACCCTATTCACGTGAGTTTCTACCTTCAGGGAACGATGTACCGTCACTCCTAAATCTTTCTGCTCTTCTGTATTCCTCAATGCTCTCCCATTTACCACATATGTCCTATTCTGATTCTTCTTACCAAAATGAAGCACCTCACACTTATCAGCATTAAATTCCATCTGCCATTTTTCAGCCCACTTTTCTAAGCAGCCCAATCCCTCTGCAATCCTAGAAAACCTTCTTCATTATCCACTATTCCACCTATCTTAGTATCGTCTGCATATTTACTAATCCAATTCACCACCCCATCATCTAGATCATTAATGTATATAACGAACAACAATGGGCCCAATACAGATCCTTGAGGCACACCACTGGTCACCGGCCTCCAACCTGACAGACAATTATCCACTACCACTCTCTGGCCTCTCCCTTTCAGCCAATGTTCAATCCATTTGACTATCTCAAAATTTATACCTAAAGACTGCACCTTCCTAACTAACCTTCCATGTGGTACCTTATCGAAGGCCTTACTGAAGTCCATATAGACAACATCCACTGCGCTACCCTCATCCACATTCCTAGTCACCTCTTCAAAAAATTCAATCAGATTGGTCAAACATGACCTTCCTCCCACAAATCCATGTTGAGTGCTCCTGATCAGACCCTGTCTATCCAGATGTTTATAAGTACTATCTCTAAGAATTTTCTCCATTAATTTACCTACCACAGACGTCAAACTTACAGGCCGATAGTTGCCAGGCTTCCTCCTTGAACCCTTTTTAAATAACGGAACCACATGCGCAATGCGCCAATCCTCCGGCATTATCCCCATATCTAATGACATTTCATGACATTATTTCAATTAGCACGTACTTGTGAAATGTGCAAAGGATTCTCCATATTTTCAGTAAAGTCACTGAATATGAATTCTTCTGTATTACAAATGCAATCTGTTTTAAAATGTGTGTGTATATATATGTTACCTTCTCTAATTTTACCAATTTATCTCCTAACTAAATCTACAAATATTACATTACAGAATCCTCCTGTTTCAAACAACCATCAATTGTACCAGCCTGGAACACGTGGACTCCAAAGGTGCAGAGAGTTTGCGGAGGATAGGAATTATACCAGAAACCCTAGCAAATTTCTGCGGATGCCATCTTCTCGAGGCAATTGACTGACTAGGAGGGTGAGAGAGGTGAGTGAGATTGGCCTGTTGGGTGCCAACGTGTCTTTAAATGTTTTAAAGTGCCTTTAAAATGAACTCAGGGTTGAACAGTAGGGTTTACAAATTAGATGGTAACAGGAGTTTAACCTGCCAATTTGGCATGTTTTCTACCTGTGTACAAGCCAATTGGTGAGTAGAATAAAAAAAATACTGCACAGGTTTTCAAATCACATTGGAGGTGGATTATCGCCCCATGTACACGTACTGTGTAGCTGCTTCTGGACAATTTGTAAGCGATCATGGATGCCCAGTTAGAAAATTACTTCAATGCTTGCATGGTTACACTTAAACCTTCACGCCATGAGAACGCCAGAACAGTACCAACAGCATGGTGGATTATGGGTAAGAAGTCGGCCATTGCACCTGCTTCAACGCCATTCCCCACCGGACCACTATAGGCTCCTCTGACTACCCACTCCACTCTCCACCAGTCCAACAGTGTTTCTCTGCTGGCCCGATAGCAGTCCCACTCCCCCAACCCAGACACCATTCCTACGCAAGGCCCTGACAGCGTTCTGCCCCAGCATCGACAGCTTTGCCACTTGCGCCTGATTCTGTGTTCATCCTCCAGCCCTAACAGCATTCCAACTCCATGCTCACTCCAGCCCCAACAGCATCCTGCACCCACCCTGGCAACTTATTGTTTTGGAGGCCAACACGAGGAACGGGATTACCAGCGGGGCCTCTGGTGACGCGGTGAATGTGTGACACCTCTCTTACGGCGTTTTTGAAGGGGCAATTTAGGACCGCACCCCCCTCTTCGAAGGCGTGGTGTGAGATGTGCCATGCATTCACCGCATCACTGGGCCCATGCAGGGAATTCCCTTTTCCCTGTGTTGGCCTCCAAGCGGCAAGTGGCCGGGGTGTGGGTGTATCGGGTGGATGGGGGAGGTGTAGGGCTGGGATGATCATGGAGCGGGAGCACTGTTGGGCCGGCAGGCTAACGCGGTCAGGCCAGTGGGAAGTGGAGGGGACTGTTGGGATGGAGTGGGCCGGAGGGGAACGGAGTTGAGACAGGAGAAATGACCGTCCTTACCCATAATCCCCCATGTGGCTGGAACTGCTCTGGCATTCCAGCAGCATGCATGTTTATGGGTAAGGAAGACGGCCATTGCACACAAGTGTTGACGTCATAACCTACCTGGGCCCCCACGATCGTTACATGTTGACAAGCAGCAGCTACATGGTGCGTATACACAGGTCGACAATCCACCTGCGAGGTGGTGTTCCAACCTCTGCAGTTTGTTTCTAAAAGTGTACCTAAATGGCCTTTACACGGGTAGAAAACCCGCAAATTGGCAGGTTAAACTCGTGCTACAATACCATTTGTTAACCCCTCGAGGCTGAGGAAGAGTTTGCTCCTGGAGAGGTGAGCTTCTTTAAGAAATTTAATGGACTTTGGAGTCGGTAATTGAGGCAGTGATTAGGGCCATCCAGTGTTCCGGTTGTCGGATGTGGGAAGTCAGGGACAGCACGTCTGTTCCTGATAACGACATGTGCAAAAGGTACATCAGGCTCCAGTTCCTGACAAACTGAGTTAGGGACCTGGAGCTGGAGTTAGATTTTAAGGGAGACAGAGGTTGTGATAGGAGCTTCAGGGAGGCAGTTACACGTAAAAGTCAGGAGGCAGGGAAACAGTGTAGGCAGGGTTTCGGTAGGAATATATAGGTGAGCGCAACATATTTGGCCGAAAGGCCTGCACTGTATTGTTCTGTGATGTGTGGTGGAAAGTGTGCTGAACGGCTGCATCACGGTCTGGTACTGGGACACCGACACGTCTGATTGTAAAGTCCTGCTGAAGGTAGTGGACACAGCCCAGGACATCACAAGTGAAACCCTCCCCAAACTGAAAACTTCTTCGAGGAACACTGCCGTCGGAGAGCAGCAGTGTTCGTCAAGGATTCACAACACTCTGCATCTCTCTGTTCTCATTGCTACCATCAGGAAAGAGCTAGAGTTGCCACGAGACTCGCACCAGCAGGTTCAGGAACAGCTGCTACTCCTCCACCATCCAACAACAAACCCAATCGGGACTCATTAAACGGCTCGAATGTTTGGACTTGATTGAATTTTTTCCAGTTTGTTTCCAGTTCTTGATTTGTTTGCACGTTTATGTTCTGTTCAGTTCTTTTGCACCACAAACAAGTGATAATTGTGTCTGGCTCCGAGGAAAAAATGATTCTCAGGATTTTATGTGATGCCATGTGTGCACTTGACAATAAATTGGAATCTGTATTGCATCATTTGTTTCCAATTGTTCTTTATTTGTTTCCGTGCGTACACTGGGTTGGTTCATTTCAGCATGACCAAGACATGGTGACTCTGTCTCGCCCACAGGAAAAAGAATCTCAGGGTTGTATGTGACTTCCTGCACGTAACTCTGACCATAAATCTGAAGTTGGACCAAAGGGCCTGTTTCCACGGTGGGAAACTTTCTGATCTGAGTGGCAGACATCATTTTTTAAGGGAATCCCACAGTAAAGTCTGGAAATTAAAACTGGATTTAATTGCAATGATTCTGCAAAAATACGACAATGGATATGATCAGTTGTTGGGAGGGAATAGGGAAGCAGGGCTCATGCCCCCTCCTTTCCTGTCGGAAGTAAGCACAAGACCATGAGAGAACGTATCACGTACATTGAGCCATGTATATCGTGCGCAAGCCTTGTTGGGAAGAGGGGGCCTCAGCGAAGCCCACATCTTTCCCCATCTGTATCACCATCCAGACAGCCACTGTTGGAATCCTCCTTCTGAGCCCAACGGCAATGAACAGGGCACAGACCAGTCCTTCAGCCACAATGTTGTTCTGACCGATGTAAACCTACTCCATAACAATCTAACCCCTCCCCACCTCACACCCATAACCCTCTATTATGCCTGTCAAAGAGTCTTAAATGTCCCTGTTGTACCAGCCTCTATCACCACCCTCGGCAATGCATTCCAGGCACCACCACTCTCTGTGTATATAAAAGAGAGGGTCAGATATCTCTCTTACATTTCCAAGGGTTAAGATTCAATTTATTGTCATGTCATGAAGTCAGTGCAATATTACTCAAATTTGCTTTTCGTCTGCTGTAGGGCAGACAGATTGGCCATCGACAGAAATTGTCTGAAGCGCCTCTTCCAGTCAGAGAAAGAGAAGTAAATGAGAGTTCGATGAGCGTCACTGAGTGTCCTTCAATTCACCTCCAACCCTCCCACCAGCTCCTGTAGCCAGACAGAGTCCAGTCCAAACCATCAGCCGCTTGAGGTCCCGATCCGATTCCCCACCACGATTAGAAGCCCTTCAGTGACCTCGGCACCCTCGCACATCCTGGTTCAGGTACCTTCGGTCAGTCTCGAGCCAGACTCCTGCAGTCCGCGGCCCGGTGTGAATCCCTTGACCGGAATCGCCCGCAGCCAGAGTAGGTTCCTTGCCCCGAATCATCCGCGGCCTGTGTGTTCAACCACAGGATCCCTCTCTGGTCTGCCGCTGTGGTCACCGTCCCATGAGTCACCTCCTCTGCATCTCCTTTTTAAACCAGGGGGTGAGCTCCCCATTTTCTGGTGCCCTGTGCCAGTCCTCTGCTTCCCCAGAGTTGGTAGCCTCTCCTGGCTGCTGCCGCTCATCGGCCCTGCGATCCTGGAGGCCGTCCCTGTGGCTGCAGTATTTTTATATAAAACCACCGCCAGGTCAATTAACGGTCCTTTTAAAGTCTGTACGGATCCAACCGCATTTGGACCAGATGGTAGGAGCCCATGTCAGAGCGCTGTGTTTCCACTCTCCGTGGGTCTGTGACAGTGCTGTCCTTACAGAAGGACCGGCAGTGCTGCCATGTTCTCCCATTCCCAGCTCTCTGAACAGACAGGGTACCAAGGGTGAGTGGAGAAGCAGTTTAGTGGGGCTGTGGGAGAATGGTTCAGCTCATGATGGAATGGTGGAGCAGACTCGATAGGCTGAATGACCTACCTCTGCTCCTTTATCTCATTGTCTCAATTTGTGATTCACAGTTTGGGGTATTTACATGAAAACTGCATACATTACTGTAGAAAAAAGTGGTGGTTTGTATCAAAAAACACCACAAATTTTGACAAATACAACCTTTTCTGTTTTATAAAAACACTGTACTTTCCTTCAAAACACATCCCCTGGTTTTTTATAGGAACCTCCACTTCTCACAAAACAATAATTAGACACAAAACATTTACATTTAGACATCAGATATTCCACAAAACAATAGAACATTTACAGCACAGAAACAAGCCACTCGGCCCCTCTATTCTGTGCTACACCACTTTTTCGTATCAAGTCCCACTGACCCATGACTGCCTCCAGCTCCAACAGTGTCATCAGGTTTGCAAATGACATCTCAGTAGTTTTCCTAGTCAGCAATAACGACGGATCGTACAACAGAGAAGGGGTGGAAAATCTCATGAATTGAGGTAAGTGTAACATACTGGGTCTCAATGTGGACACAATTGCTGACTTCATGAGGACGAGGACCGACCACCCTCCACTACACATCAACAACTCTGTAGTGGAGAGAGTGGAGGACACCAATTTCCTTGGAGTTCACTGAACAAGAGACAGATCCTGGATACACAACATCTCCTCACTTGTCAGGAAGGTACAACCGAAACTTCAATTCCTTATAGACTGAAGTAGGGAAGGTGACCGGCCAGCATCAGGTCAACTTTCTACAGCAGTTTTATCGAGAGTGTCCTGAGCAGGGTTCGAATCACGACCGTCTGAAAAGAGTTTCCACGTTCCACCTGTGACTGCATAGGTTTTGTCCAGGTTCTCCGTTTTCCTCACATAATTCAAAATGAACCGGGTTAGTTGGTTAATTGGGTGTAATTGGGTGGCACAGGCTCAAGGGCTGAAGGGACTGTTACTGCACTGTATGTCTAAATTTAAATATTTATAACGTTTACCATGGAAACAACCAATTTGGTTCAACCTTTCAATCTGCCACGGCCATGTAGTACTGCGAGAGCCCAGTAGGGGGAGGCAGCACACCACAAAAGTTTTACAATACAGTGCCACACCCCACACTGGGGAAACCCAGCAGATCCGGCAGCCTCCATCAGAAGTGAAGGGCAGTCGAGGAGCCAGGCTGATAGATTTAGACGTACAGGCCATTTCGGCCCACGAGTTTGTGCCACCCAATTTACACCCAATTAGCCTACACCCCCAGTACGTATTAAACTGAGTCGCTGGGTAAAACCCACTCAGACACGGGGAGAACGTACAAACTCCTTACAGACAGTGTTGATTCGAGCCCCTGGCCCAGTCTCTGGTGCTGTAACATTGTTGTGCTAACCTCGACACCAACCATGGCTCCCAAGAATATCTAGCAGAGGATGGTTTTAATTCATTAACCTCTGTGTTATGGGCCCAGCATGCTTCCTCTGCGCCTCTCTGCTTTCATGGAAATAGAATAATGAACAGTACAAATGCAAGCAGGTTTAGGTGACACAAGAACCAGAGGGCATGGGTCAAGGGTGAAAAGTGAATTGTTGAAAGGAAACATTCGGGGGAACTTTTTCCTGCAGAGAGTGGTGGGAGTGTGGAACGAGCTGACACCTGACGTGGTGAAAACTGGCTTGACTATGACATTTAAGTAAAGTTTGGACCAGTCCCTGGATGAGAGAGGAATGAGGGGAAATGGATTAGGTTCATATGGACAGGTGTGGCACGGTTACTTTAGCTGTTAGTGCAGCACTCTTTGAGGGTCAGCGACTGTGACTGGGGTTCAAGTCGGCGCTGCCTGTTAGGTGTTTGTACACTCTCCTCACGACTGTGTAAGTATCATCCGGGAGTTCCAGTTTCCTCCCACAGTTCAAAGCGTCCCGAGGGTGGAGGTTAATTGGATGTGTAATGAGCGCAGAAGTCCCCAAAACCCAGCAGGAATAGAAATTCACCAAGAAAGGTCAGACTCAGACTCAGGGTCAGAGGAGACAGTGAGTCAGGGCCTGGTGTCGGGTGAGAGGACGAGGAGCCAAGAGACAGCATCAGAGGGTGAGTAGAATAAATAGCTGGACTTACTAATTTGGCTGGTCCAATCTAAATGTAAATTCGAGCTGGGAGTCGACGGAGGAGAAGCTCGGAGAGAGTGACGTGGAGGTAAGCAGTTAAATACAAGGGTTTACTGGGGCTTGGGCCTACTCAAATCGGGCTGGGAGTCTGAGGAGGCAACAGCTGGAGTTTGAGCTGTGAGTCAGAGGAGCAGGAGCTTGGAGAGAGTGACTGGGTTAATTGGTCAAGCGGCCAGTAAAAGGAGTAAAAGGGGAGGGGGCGGCCAGCGAGGAGCGGCGCACTGAGTGAGTGGGGCACTGAAGGAGTGGGGCTTCCAGCCTTTGGCTCAACAGGCTTAGGCAAAAGCAGGCGAGGAGAAAGGTAAGTGGCATTATTTTAGCTCAGTCATGCCTATGGGGTTAGTGCTTTGTACTGGATGTCAGATGTGGGAACCACGGGTGAGTCCCACCCTCCAAAATAGCCACATCTGCGTCAGGTGCACCGAGATGCAGTTCCTTAAGGACCGAGTTGGGGAACTGGAGCTGCAACTTGAGGACCTACGGCTGGTAAGGGAGAGCGAGGAGTTGATAGATTCAACTTTCAGGGACATAGTTACCCCAAGACCAGATGTGTCAGTTAAGTGGGGAACTGTCAGGGGAGGGAAGAAAAATACCAGGAAAATAGAGAGCACACCTGTAAACATCCCTCTTAGTAACAGGTATATTTTGTTGGATGCTGTTGAGGGAGATGACCCGACAGAAGCTGGCAGCAGTGACCAGGTCCCTGGCACTGAGCCTGGCATGGTGGACCAAAAGGTAAAGAGGAATGCAGTGGTCATTGGGGACTCCAATGTCAGAAATACAGACAGGAGATTCTGTGAGCCAGATAGGTATGCCCGCATGGTGTGCTGCCTCCCTGGTGCAAGGGTGCGGGATATCTCAAAACGTGTCCAGGGTATTCTAAAAGGGGAAGGCGAACAGCCTGATGTCTTGGTACATGTGGGAACCAATGACATTGATAAAAAGGAGGAAGTACTGAAAAAGGATTACAGAAAGCTAGGACAGAAACTAAGAAATAGGACAGCCAGGGTGGTGATCTCTGGCACTGTGCCAAGTGCAACTGAGGACAAAAATGGAAGATTAAGAAAAATGAATGTGTGCTGAGGGGCTGGTGTAAGGGACAGGGTTTTGGCTTCTTGGATCATTGGGATCTCTTTCGGGGAAGGCATGACCTCTACAAGAAGGATAGGTTACACCTAAACCCAACAGGGGTCAATATATTGGCAGCTAGGTTTGGTACAGCCTTCGGGTGCGGTTTAAACTAATTTGGCAGGGGGATGGGAACCTGTATGATAGGGCAAAGGACAGAAAAGATAAAACAGGAAAAGTTAGGTTAGGCAGCGAAAGTAAAAAATCAGAAAGAGCAAGGAGGGTGAAAAAAGCAAATCTGAAGACTTTATATCTTAATGCAAGAAGCATTCGGAACAAGGTAGATGAATTAGCTGTGGAAATTGAGATAAACAAATATGATTTGATTGGGATTACAGAAACATGGCTGCAGGGTGGGCAAGCCTGGGAACTTAACATCCGGGGGTGTACGATATTTAGGAGGGATCGGCAAGAAAGAAAAGGGGGTGGGGTAGTATTGACGGTGAGAGAAGGAAACGACACAATTGACAGGAAGGATATTAACTCAGAAGATGCGGAATCTATATGGGTAGAACTGAGGAATAGCAAGGGGTGGAAAACGTTAGTGGGGGTGGTATATTGTTAGGTCTGCTTTGTTCATGAATGAGTGAGACAAACACCAGGCTGAGTCGAAATCAGGGTTCTTTGTTCTTTATTACCGGATTGTAACACTTGCGACTAACCATGTTAGTCGGAGAATGCATTCTGCCGTTATCAGCAAAATGGTGATTTTTTATACCCTTGGATATGTGCTTAGAACATCATCATATCATTACTTGTCCAATGACTAAAACTGTTGCTATCCTTTCCCTGCTAGCTTCCTGCCTCTCAATCCATCAATGTCTCTCTTATCTTGTAAGTACAAGGATGCATTCACATCTTGTTACAGCCCTGCACATTCCCATCTCATGATGTTTTACCTAACAGGAGTACAAGGACACCTCCCCTTCTTGTTACAGCCCTGCACAGGGTAACTCCTTACACATTCCCATCTCATGATGTTTTACCTTACAATCCCTCCTTTGTCCTCTTTAGAGGACAATCTCGCCCTGACTATGCTACCACCGCGTTACATTAGTTCGCCTATTATTGCCAAGCTCTATACAGGTTCTATTCACAGGGTAGTTCGGCTGGTGGGCGAGGGCTCCCCCAACCCTCCTTTGCGTACACCCCCCATCCGTCACCCCGATCCCATTGCCCGTTTACAAGTTTCATCCCATTTGCCCCCAAGCAAAAAACTAGCTAACCCCCCGTACATTAGTAAATTCCCAAGTTAACATATGGTCTACAATCTGATTCATAATACTTGTTCTACAATCTGATTAATAATGTTTGTGTTACAATCAATGTTATAATATTTGTTCTACAATCAAGGTTATAATATTTAGGTTACAAGCAAGGTTAAAATTATATGTGTAACAATCTAATTCACAATCCCTCCTTCCCATCACATTCCCCTTCAGACTCCAGATCGATCTCAGCAACTTTCTCCGCCTCCTGTAATGTGAGAAAGTCTTGCTCCACAGCCTGCACAGCTTGATATTTCGGAGGCAGTTCATCACGGTCAGCAAAGGCTCTCTCTATGGTCCTCGTGACCAGCGTTCGAATGCATGGAATACAACAACAGCCACAAGTGATAAAAATTGATACAGAAATGAACAAACCCAGCAAAAGTTGTCCTAACAATGTGCTCCATCTCCCAAACACTCCCTGTAACCAGGATAAAACAGGATTGGAGACTCCAGACTGGGCTTTTAATTCTTTCGCCAATGCCCTAAGTTTCGTTAACCCCTTAGTGAGTGATCCATCTGGCCCTGTGTTATTAGAGATAGAAGTGCAGCATAGATCTCCAAACATAGCACACACTCCACCTTTCTCTGCCAGGACCATATCAATCGCTATCCTATTCTGAAGTGTCATAAGGGAAGTTTCTGACAGTTGTTGATGTATTGCCTCACAACGTCCCTGGTCAAATTTGCAAGGCGCTGGACATTATAGTGAATAAGGTTGATCCTATTAACATTCTTATTTACAGTGATGGGAAAAATTGCACTAAAAACAGGAAAGCTTTCAAACCCAGCTGCAATCTCATCGGCTAATTTAAATTCGTCCGGAATATTCTGGGCTTGGCCAATGGCATCAATCCATACCCCATCAGGGTTCCTTCCTCCCGGCCCCAAGAGTCCAACACTCCTCCTTTTTCTCCACAGCCAACTCTCTGTGTGGCGCAATTCTAGGGAATCCTCGTCTCCCTCCTGCCTTTTGACAATCAGCACTGGCGCATTAAGGGTTACTAGAGCACACCGACCATCCCAGTTAGCGGGGAGCCAGTTGTACAGCACTCTTCCTCCACAAAACCACCAAATATCCGCCCTAGCCTGGGTCAAGCGGGTTGCACTACTGCTATGTGAGAGATCAACATGAGTCCTGCACGAGTCGCTGGGCAACCAACCCACATGGAAAACGTGCGCTGCTGTGTTGTTGTTGGCAAAACAAGTAACATTAGTTATGCCTGTGGATCTAAAGACAGGGGGAGCTACATTAGCCGGAGCTATGGGAAACGTCTGTTCCCATATCAGACACCTATTCAGTGGGTTGGATTCTGACATTAGGTTCAAGGCGCAGTCCATAGCATCTGTCTCCTCAAAAATTGATCTGCTCATCCGTAATAATGGCCTTCCTCGGGCACAGACCCAGCAGTTCCCATACCCTGCTTGGTCCGCATATTTACCCATCTGATCTATCCAGGAGTTTGACTCATCAATACCTGTCTCAATTGCTATCTTCTCTCCCCTGGTCATCTTCGTACTGTCGAATTTTCTCACTTCCCCCTCTTTCGAAGTGGGTTTAATTATGTCCTTTGTGTATGTTTGTAAGTCGAATCTCACCACTCCCCAAGGATCTTTTCCATTAATAGACACTCCAATCATTAGATAGAAGAGGTCTCCGACACCATGTTCTCTCCCTGTGCCTCCCTCGCATGTCTTGTACTGTAGTAGGTTTTCGATACCCTAGTATCATTTCTCTATGTGCCTCAGACATGGCCGTACCGTTTTTACCCACGAGTCTTCCTAGGAAAGTTACCACCCTCCTTCCGATCTGACATTTCGACCTTTTTACTTTAAATCCAGCCTCGCCTAACCCCTTGAGTAAAACTGCTGTCCCTGTCAGGCACTCATGTGGCGTTTTCCCTGCTAATAGTAGGTCGTCTACATACTGAATCAGTGTAACATCTTCCGGGAGCTTTAATTTCATTAGGATTTCGCTAAGGGCCTGATTGAACAGTCCTGGACTGTCCTTATAACCCTGAGGTAATCTAGTGTATGTGTACCGATGTGCTTGGTAAGTGAAAGTGAACCAGTCTTGGCATTCCTCAGCTAATTTCAAGCAGAAGAATGCATTTGCCAGATCAATGACAGTATAGTATTCGTGCTCCGGACTCAGAGCCCTAAGTGCTACATATGGGTCTGGGACTGGTCTCCCGATGGTCTTGGTAGCCAAGTTAATCTCCCGGAGGAGGTGTACCATCCTCCAGTCTTTTCTACCCTGTTTGGGAACAGGCATGATGGGCGTGTTCCACATACTGTCAGGTGCCGCCCTTAAAACCCCTGACTCCATTAACCCTTCTATCGTTCCTTTAATACCCTCCTCCTGACTGGGCGACAAGCGGTATTGTTTTCTCCATATTGGTTTCTGCCCGGGGTTGGCCAATTCTAGAAATACCTCTCCTTTTATTACTCCCACATCATAGGGCCCCGTTGTCCATATATGTGGACTCAGATTAGAAAGATATTTGTCTGAGTCTCTGTGATCAATATTTTCTCCTTCTATGGCTCGGTCTCTTTCTACTTTCTCATTCACAACCTGGTCCCATGCTTCAATATTCAGTCTGACAAATTTTCCTTCCTCCGAGGTGGAATATCCCGGGATTTCTGTCTGCCTGTATTCACACCCTATCGCTTCCTTTACCATCGGACCCAGCTGTCGAGCGTGATGATCTTTGGCAATACCCAAGGTCACATGAGGCACACTTTCTACTCCTAAGCAGAACCACTCCATTTGTTCTTCTGTCATGACAACCATAGCAGCTATTCCCTCCTTACCTACAAAGATAAATGGACAATGTATCGTTTCTGTCTTCCCTTCTTTTAGAGAGTCCCACCTCTCCTCATATTCCTGGTCCGGGTGGATGGTGTAGTTTAATGTAACATGCATAGGATCTAGTGGATAATGGTAATCCCCAAACCGAGGAATACTGGCCCTCCACTCAAAAAACTGTTTAATCAGCCCTGGGCCTGGTTCATCATACAGTAGCCGACTCCAGAAAATACTAACCTCCACAGAGTCTTCTGAAGCGTTAGAAAGGGTCATTACTATAAACTGTCCTCCCCTTCTTATTGTATCCCCTGGGTATGTTAACCGAAGGCCCTTCTCAGAACATTGTATGGTTATTCCTAGTTTGGTAAGAATGTCCCTTGCTAATAAATTAATGGGGCAACTTGGCACAACCAGGACAGGCGTTTTAACCCTTTGTCGTCCAAATGTCATGTCGATGTTATCTGTATAGGGCTGTGTTTCCCTTATCCCGGAGAATCCTATTGTAGATAATGTTTTGCCCGAAAATGTGCTCCCTGGGGGTTTTTTAATCACTGTCGTAACTGCTGCCCCTGTGTCAACCATAAATTCAATTTTTTCTCCATTTACCGTCCCCCAAACTTTTGGTGGCTCCCAGGGAGGCGTGATTTTTGATTCTCCAGGGCACCTTCAATAATCAAATTCAGCACCTTCCTCAATATAGTCATTACACTGAGGTGCCTGGACTTGTTGATCACTCTGCCACCCCCCGATTCTCTGGGGCCCATCAATGTGTCCACCCCTACCCCTTGCTTGTCCTCTTAAGTTTCCTCCTCTTCCCCGATAGCCTCTAATAGAGGGTAATCTTTTTCCCCTTGCTCTCCCAGCCTCCGGACAGTTCCGCTGGTAGTGTCCAGGATTTTGGCAGTACCAGCATACTACATGTTCCCCTCTATACATTGTACCTAGCTGTCTTTCCCAACCATTTCTTACTTGGGGTCCCAGATTTATCACTGGCCCCATGACCTGTGGGACTATCTGTTGGGCCGCTAATTTAACCCCTATATGTTCTATGGCTCTCACCAATTTATCGGTTGTTTTGTCCACCTCCTTCTGGGACGCACTTTCTGACTTAGCATGCTCTGATTGACGATGTCGTTTGATTGCATGTGTCAGGTGTCTTTTCCACAAATCCTCTGACATTGTCTCTACTCCCACAATGTCCCTTAATTTTGCTTGAACCGTAGCAGGTAGTCCGTTTATTATCCCATTACGAAAGTGAGCCCTTCCTAAGGGGCTGTGGTCGGGTCTTTCTCCAGTCCCTGTTTCCCATAAGTCCCATGCTCGAGTGAAATACTCGTGTGCAGTCTCTCCTTCCTTTAGTTGAAGGGTTACCAAGGCATCCAAACTATAGGGTGTAGGAAATGTTTCTCTAAGTGCTTCCCAAAATTTATTCCGAAGTGGGTTAAATTCTATTTCATCCCCCAATTTACTGCTTCTTACAATTTTCTCTATTTGCTTCAGGGCCCCTTCTGCCTTTAATTTTATCATGATAGTTCTGACATCTGCGAGTGCTAATTGTTCTTGGCAGGTTTCTCGCTCAAAACAAGAAATCCATGGACTAGCCCCATTACTCAACGGAGGTAGTTTTTTCATTAAACTCTCTAAGTCCATTCGTGACCAGGGTACATATTTTTGAGTTCCCCGTCCCGTGATCAGTAATGGGCATTGATATCTCAATTTTTGGGGATTTCTGCTCCTTCTTTACTCTTGGCATGCATTTATTTATCCCACCTTGTTCTGACTCTTCTTCGTCACTGTCACTGTCCCTATCAGCTTCCAATGTCTCAGGGTCAAAGGTATATTGGTCACGTTCATCTCTAAGATAATCTTTTCGGCCATAGTTTAGTTGTTTCACAAAATGTCTCCTTGCAAGCTGGATGACTAATATCTTTTAAAGGAACAGTCTCTAAGTCTTGTCCTCCAATTGACTTCAGACTGTCCTGTATACTCTTTTGTCCTAACTATGTCCAGGTAGGCATGTCTATTTTTCTCCCTCCCGAGTCTTTTCCTTCTACTTTCCTCCCATGGTGGATCGTATCTCGTTTCCTCTTCTGTACTACACTTTTCGTCCTTTACTCCTATTACCATTCCTTCAGCTTTAATTTCTCCTGACAGTGTTGTAGTTATCTTTTCCACTTCCTTAAATACACCTACCATTAATTCTTTTTGATCCTCACTGATCTGCCCCAGCACATTAATATCTCTGTTTAAGTTTTTAATGTTATCCTGAACCTTTTTCATGTTCCATTTCTGTATCTCTAACTCCTTTTCTATTTTCTTAGACTCCAGAGGGGTCTCTACATCTATTACTCCCCCTTCTATTTTTATTAAAGGGGCCTGTACCTCGTCTGATGTGTCCCTATTCCCGAGGTTCTTGTCACACCCCAGTGTCTCAATATCTGGATATAAGGGACGTGACTCCAGGATCCCATCTGGGGTGCCAGGGGCACCTTTTGACGCCACATATGTATAGGGCGGGGGTCTACAAGCTATTTCTACAGGGGCAGTAACAGGTGGGTTACCAGGGAGACCAAATTCTTCAAATAGAGCTAGGACATCGCGGTACTGAATCTCCTTGTCTCTCACCCTCTTTTTTGCTGACTCGCGATTAAAGATTTTGTTTTCTGTGTCCCGTTTGTATAATTGTATAAGACTCACTTATAAATGATTTATTGTCAGAGTACATACATGACATCACATACATCCAGAGACTATGAGAGAGAGAGAGAGAGAGAGCATAGCGAGAGAAAGAGATAGAGAGGCAGATACACAGAGCACAAGAGATAGAGAGAGAAAATGCCTTGCACTGGCCTCACTGGGAGAAAAGTCTTCAGATTAACACTTTCGTTTCAAAGGTTTTAAAAGGTTCCCATCCTGTGATCACTGGTCTGGATCAGATTGGGTCTCCCACCACTGGGAACTATCACTCCTTCCTTCCCTCCCACCTCGAGTGAGCTACACGTCAGCCCACAATGTCTGCCCTGATCCCGCAATGGTGGGGGTGCAGGAAAGAGGGAGGGAGAGAGGATAAAACAGGATCCCATTTGATGCGGAGCTGGAATTGTGGGCACAAAATTAAAACCAAATTGTATTTCTCTGCCCTGCCCAACCTGGGGATTTCAGGGCAGCACCGCCACAGATTGGGATTGGGAGGGGGAGTGGGTGAGAGAGGAGGGGGGGGAGAAGAGAGAGAGGGGGAGAGAAGAGAGAGAGGGGAGGGTGAAAGGAGGGAGGGAGAGAGCAAACCCGGACACTTCGTGGCTGGAAACTGGAAACAGGCACTTTTCCTTTCCCTTCTGTGTTTTGTTTCTTCCAGCTTATCTAAGACACTACGCTTTAAACTTTTGTTTCCCTCACCTGTCAGGAACATCTCAGTGCCCCCGGGTAACCAACCCCTCTTCCTCCAGCGGTCTACACATTTTCGGAGCATTTTTGTTTTTCCAATGCCGCATTACTGGTATTTCGCTCCTCTAATTCCTGATTAATTTCCTTAATAACTTGGTCAAAAGTCTTAGCAGGCAACTGTACAGCCATAGCTGCGGGACCGCTTTCTAATGCCTGTTTTAATTTAGGTTCTTGTCCGTTTAGGGGATCTATGTCAACGAAAATTGCTTTTAAAAATGTCTCCTTGCAAGCTGGATGACTAATATCTTTTAAAGGAACAGTCTCTAAGTCTTGTCCTCCAATTGACTTCAGACTGTCCTGTATACTCTGATTGCTCGTTTTCCACTCTCTGTTTTCCCAAAGGGGTCTGAAAGTTAAATTACAACTAGAAAACCAAATATTTGGGCTATACTTTTGTCCTGTTTCCCTGTACCAATCTATGAATTTACGTAACTTTATCTCCTTGGTGATGTTGGGAATACCCTCATTTAACTTATCAAAAGTATTTCGAATAAACCGGGTGTCTCTTAGGAGTTTATCAACTTTTTCATTAATATCTCCTACCTGATCCGGACACAGCTGTCGCAGCCTTCTGTCGTCGTTCTTGTTCACCAGGCAGGCGTCCCTGAGTACTTTTTTTGTTGTCTCAAGGTCTCTAGTGTCTGCTGTGGTATTCCACCACGGCGAATTGGGGAAATAAATTCTTAACTTCTCAAGTGTACAGACATTATCATACCTACCGGACATTTATAAGTCAGTCTCTCAGATACAATTGAGGCCAATAAGCCTGAACCTTTGTTTTCTTTCAAAGCCCAACCTTCATGTGGGAGATTTCTCCTCTTAATAACCAGTTTAGGGCAGAAAACTCAGGTCCTCAATTGTTTATAGACCACCTTCTCACTCTATTGGACTTTGCAACGACACAATAAAGACTTTTAAACTCTAGTAGTTTCTTGCGAAGCACTTAATAAATGTCATTCAAACACCTTAAGGACTTTTATCTTGTCTGTAATCAGTTACGTGTTACAATCCTGGCATGCGACCTTCAATTGTGGTCGTCTAAATTGTCCGATCTCCAGTTCTTACTGACAATCATAAAGATTTTAAAAAAAAGAGAATTTTGTTAAAACAGGCTTCTCTGGACCTTTTTATCAGCCGGCTGAGATGATTGTCAGAAAAAACAGAAACCGTCGTCCAGTGTTCACTCACCCATCACGTCGGGGTCACCAAATTGTTAGGTCTGCTTTGTTCATGAATGAGTGAGACAAACACCAGGCTGAGTCGAAATCAGGGTTCTTTGTTCTTTATTACCGGATTGTAACACTTGCGACTAACCATGTTAGTCGGAGAATGCATTCTGCCGTTATCAGCAAAATGGTGATTTTTTATACCCTTGGATATGTGCTTAGAACATCATCATATCATTACTTGTCCAATGACTAAAACTGTTGCTATCCTTTCCCTGCTAGCTTCCTGCCTCTCAATCCATCAATGTCTCTCTTATCTTGTAAGTACAAGGATGCATTCACATCTTGTTACAGCCCTGCACATTCCCATCTCATGATGTTTTACCTAACAGGAGTACAAGGACACCTCCCCTTCTTGTTACAGCCCTGTACAGGGTAACTCCTTACACATTCCCATCTCATGATGTTTTACCTTACAATATAAGCCTCCAAATAGTAGTGTAGAGGTGAGGGAATTAATTAAAAGAGTAATTAGAGAAGCGTGCAATAAGGGAACAGCCGTCATCATGGGAGACTTTAATTTGCATGTAGATTGGACTAGTCAAACTAGTAAAAATACTGAGGAGGAGGAATTCCTTGAATGTTTACATGACGGTTATCTAGAGCAATATGTCGAGGAACCAACTCGGGAGCAAGCCATTTTAGATTGGGTATTATGCAATGATAAGGGGCTAATCAACAATCTTGTTGTGTGAGGCCCTTTGGGTAGGAACGATCACAATATGATCTAATTCTCACTCGACATGGAGAGTGATGAAATTAAAACCGAGACTAAGGTCCTGAATTTAAATAAAGGGAATTTTGATGGTATGAGACGGGAGTTGAGTAAGATTGATTGGGTGGTGTTTATTGGGGGGTTGACTGTGGATAGACATTGGAAAGCATTCACAGATCTAATGGAGAAATTGCAAAAATCGTTTATACCGGTTTGGCATAAAAATAAACCAAAAAAGGTGACTCAACCGTGGATAACAAGGGAAATTAGAGACAGCATTGGGTCCAAAAAGAGAGCATATCAATTGGCCAAAAAAAGTACCGCAACCGAAGACTGGGAGCAGTTCAAGATGCACCAAAGGAGGACAAAGGGATTAATCAAGAGAGCAAAAATAAATTACGAAAGTAAGCTTGCGGCAAATATAAAAACCGACTGCAAAAGCTTTTATAAATATGTCAAGAGGAAAAGATTGGTGAAATCCAGAGTAGGTCCTTTGCAGTCGGAATCAGGGGAATATATAATGGGGAATAAGGAAATGGCAGACCAATTAAATTCTTACTTTAGTTCTGTTTTTACAAGAGAGGATACAAATAACCTCCCAAGGATGTTGGGAAACATAGAGACTAATGCAAGGGAGGAACTGAAAGAAATCAGTATCTCTAAGGACATGGTCTTGGGGAAATTGATGGGATTGAAGGCCGATAAATCCCAAGGGCCTGATAATCTACATCCTAGGGTACTCAAGGAAGTGGCCATTCAGATAGCAGATGCTTTAAGAATTATTTTCCAGAACTCGATAGACTCAGGTTCAGTACCCATGATTGGAGGGTAGATAATGTTACCCCACTATTTAAAAAGGGGGGGGTAGAGAAAAAGCGGGGAATTATCGGCCTGTGAGCCTTACATCAATAGTGGGCAAAATGATGGAATCCATTATTAAGTATGTAATAGCGGAGCATATGACTAGCAGAGAAGGGATCAGACGGAGTCAACATGGATTTACAAAAGGTAAATCGTGCTTGACAAATCTATTGGAATTCTTTGAGATGGTGACAGGTAAAATAGATGGGGGAGAGCCAGTGGATGTGGTGTACCTGGACTTCCAAAAGGCCTTCGATAAGGCCTTGCATAAACGACTGACTTCCAAAATCAAGGCTCATGGGATTAGGGGAAAAGTATTGATGTGGATTGAGAACTGGCTGGTAGGTAGAAGACAGAGAGTTGGGATAAATGGCTCGTTTTCTGAGTGGCATGCGGTGACCAGTGGGGTACCACAGTGATCTGTACTCGGACCCCAGCTCCAGCTGTTCACAATTTACATTAATGACCTGGATGAGGGGATTGGATGTAATATCTCCAAATTTGCAGATGACACTAAGCTAGGAGGGGTTGTGTGCACGGAAGAGGGGGTCAGGAAGCTCCAGTGTGATTTGGATAAATTGAGGGACTGGGCAGATCCATGGCAAATGCACTACAATATGCATATTGTACAGGGCCTTGGTGAGACCCCACCTGGAGTATTGTGTGCAGTTTTGGTCATCTTATCTAAGAAAGGATATTCTTGCAATGGAGGGAGTGCATAGGCGATTCACCAGGCTGATACCTGGAATGGCAGGAATGACTTAGGAGGAAAGATTGCGCAAATTGGGATTGTACTCACTGGAGTTTAGAAGATTGAGAGGGGATCTCATAGAGTCATATAAAATTCTGGCAGGACTTGACAGAATGGATGAATATGGGATGTTTCCAAGGATGGGAAAATCCAGAACCTGGGGCCATGGTTTGAGGATAATAGGCAAAACATTTAGGACCAAGGTGAGGAGGAATTTCTTTACCCAGAGGGTAGTGAATCTGTGGAATTCATTGCCACAGAGGGCAGTAGAGGCAGGTTCATTAAATCTATTTAAGAGGGAATTAGATCTATTTCTTCAGTATAAGGGTATTAAAGGTTACGGAGAGAAGGTGGGGACGGGGTACTGAACTTTCAGATCAGCCATGATCTCGTTGAATGGCGGAGCAGGCTCGAAGGGTCGAATGACCTACTCCTGCTCCTATCTTCTATGTTTCTATGTTTCTAAGACAATGGTTAATTAAACAAACATTGTTTTAAATTTCCTTTAAACATCATCGCAACATCACCCCCTATACTTTCCAAATGGTTGGAGGAAACCAGAGACCCGGGGGAAAACCACTCTGACACGGGGAGAACATACAAATTCTATACAGAGAGCGCGTGATTCGAAACATGGACCCAGACTCTGGAGCTGTAAAAGAGATGTGCTAACCTCAACATATTCCCAAAGAATATCTGGCAAAGGATGGTTTCGATCCATTGACCTCTGGGTTATGGGCCCAGCACGCTTCCTCTGCGCCACTCTGCTAAATTATACAAAGAATTATCAGTGGTGTAGATTGAATAAATGCAAGCAGGCCTTTTACCCATTGAGTATATTTGATACAACTAAAGCGGCATCATCTGCAAAGAGTAGTTCACGGACAAGTTTCTCTTGTGTCTTGGTGTGAGCTTGCAGGCGCCTCAGATTGAAGAGACTGCCATCCGTGCGGTACCGGATGTAAACAGCGTCTTCATTGTTGGGGTCTTTCATGGCTTGGTTCAGCATCATGTTGAAGAAGATTGAAAAGAGGGTTGGTGCGAGAACACAGCCTTGCTTCACGCCATTGTTAATGGAGAAGGGTTCAGAGAGCTCATTGCTGTATCTGACCCGACCTTGTTGGTTTTCGTGCAGTTGGATAATCATGTTGAGGAACTTTGGGGGACATCCGATGCGCTCTAGTATTTGCCAAAGCCCTTTCCTGCTCACGGTGTCGAAGGCTTTGGTGAGGTCAACAAAGGTGATGTAGAGTCCTTTGTTTTGTTCTCTGCACTTTTCTTGGAGCTGTCTGAGGGCAAAGACCATGTCAGTGGTTCCTCTGTTTGCGCGAAAGCCGCACTGTGATTCTGGGAGAATATTCTCGGCGACACTAGGTATTATTCTGTTTAGTAGAATCCTAGCGAAGATTTTGCCTGCAATGGAGAGCAACGTGATTCCCCTGTAGTTTGAGCAGTCTGATTTCTCGCCTTTGTTTTTGTACAGGGTGATGATGGTGGCATCACGAAGATCCTGAGGCAGTTTACCTTGGTCCCAACAAAGCTTGAAAAACTCATGCAGTTTGGCATGCAGAGTTTTGCCGCCAGCCTTCCAAACTTCTGGGGGGATTCCATCCATACCTGCTGCTTTGCCACTTTTCAGTTGTTCGATTGCCTTATATGTCTCATCCAGGGTGGGAACCTCATCCTGCTCTAGCCTTAGGGGCTGTTGAGGGAGCTGGAGCAGGGCGGAATCTTGGACTGAGCGGTTGGAAACTGCCAAAATGTTTGGCCTGGAAGTCAGCCTGAAGAAAACTGAGGTCCTCCATCAGCCAGCTCCCCACCATGACTACCAGCCCCCCCACATCTCCATCGGGCACACAAAACTCAAAACGGTCAACCAGTTTACCTATCTCGGCTGCACCATTTCATCAGATGCAAGGATCGACAATAAGATAGACAACAGACTCGCCAAGGCAAATAGCGCCTTTGGAAGACTACACAAAAGAGTCTGGAAAAACAACCAACTGAAATACCTCACAAAGATAAGCGTATACAGAGCCGTTGTCATACCCACACTCCTGTTCGGCTCCGAATCATGGGTCCTCTACCGGCACCACCTACGGCTCCTAGAACGCTTCCACCAGCGTTGTCTCCGCTCCATCCTCAACATCCATTGGAGCGCTCACACCCCTAACGTCGAGGTACTCAGCATCGAGTCCACGCTGCTGAAGATCCAGCTGCGCTGGATGGGTCACGTCTCCAGAATGGAGGACCATCACCTTCCCAAGATCGTATTATATGGCGAGCTCTCCACTGGCCACCGTGACAGAGGTGCACCAAAGAAAAGGTACAAGGACTGCCTAAAGAAATCTCTTGGTGCCTGCCACATTGACCACCGCCAGTGGGCTGATAACGCCTCAAACCGTGCATCTTGGCGCCTCACAGTTTGGCGGGCAGCAGCCTCCTTTGAAAAAGACCGCAGAGCCCACCTCACTGACAAAAGGCAAAGGAGGAAAAACCCAACACCCAACCCCAACCAACCAATTTTCCCTTGCAACCGCTGCAATCGTGTCTGCCTGTCCCGCATCGGACTGGTCAGCCACAAACGAGCCTGCAGCTGACGTGGACTTTTTTACCCCCTCCATAAATCTTCGTCCGCGAAGCCAAGCCAAAGACCCTGCAGGGCTGGCAGAGACCAGTAGGGGGAGACAGCATCCACCAAAGGTTGACACTGCTGTGACCTTCCACCCACTGGGGAACACCAACAGGTCGCACAGCTTCCATCGGAAGTAAAAGCCAGACAACGATTCAGGATGATAGATTTGTATATGTTAGAGGAGTAACAGGCCATCGGCCCATGAGTTTGTTCCACCCAATTTACACCCAATTAACCTACACCCCCACTACGTTTCAAATGATGGGAGGAAACCAGAGACCCTGGGGCAGACCACTTAGACACGGGGAGAACATACAAACTCCTTATAGACAGCGTGTGATTTGAATCCCGGGCCTAGTATCTGGCACCGTAAAAGAGTTGTGCTAACCTCAACACCAACCATGGGTCCCAAAGAATAACAGGCAGAGGATGGTTTCAATCCATCGACGTCTGGGTTATGGGCCCAGCACGCTTCCGCTGCACCACTCTGCTTCATTGGACTCAGAATTATCAATGGTTTAGATTGAATAAAGGCAAGCAGGCTTTTAACCCACTGAGTATATTTGACACATCAACCAGAGGGCATGGGTCAAGGGTGAAAGGTGAAATTATAAATGGAAACTTTTGGGGAAATTCTTCGCACAGAGAGTGGTGGGAGAGTGGAATGAGCTGACAGCTGAAGTGGTGAATGCTGGCTTGATTATTGCATTTAAGTAAAATTTGGACAGGACCCTGGATGAGAGGGGAATGAAGGGATATGGATTGGGTGAGCAGTTAGTGCAACACTCATATAGAGCCAGCGACCGGTACTGGGTTTGAATCAGCTCTGACTGTAAGGTATTTGTACATTCTCCCTGTGTCTATGTGGGTTTCCTCCCTCCCTTCAGAATATATTGGAGTTTGAAGGGTAATGGGGTGTAAATTGGGTCGGACGGACCCAACGGGTGTAATGTCTTCTTATCGTGCTGTATGTCTAAATTTTTTTAAATCGTGAAAGGTTATGGTGAGAAGGCAGGAGAGTGGGGCTGAGGGGGAAATGGATAAGCTCATGATGGATGTCGGGATGGACTTGATGGGCCGAATGACCTACTTGTGCTGCTATATCTTATGGTCACCTGTTGGTCTGTGCTCCTCTCCTTGCCCCTTCTTCCCTCACCTGCCTTTTCATTCAGGCCCCTGCCTGCTTATTGCTCCCACCTTGACAAAGATTCCTGCACAAATCCATGGGAACATGACTATAAGTAGACAGTTATGTCTCACCCCCCCACCCTACTGTTGTAGGAAGGGGCAGGGGGGGCCCAACTCGTCCCCACCAGGTAAAGTCATGGATATGAAACAGCTCGAGCTCTGGCTGCCGAGCTGTGATAACCCACAAAATCCTGACCTACGATCTGTCCCTTTGCTGTGAACATCTTCAGTGTCCTGTGTAATTACGATGAATTAAAGGACCAGGGTTGAATAAAGGGTTTGAGGAGGAAGGGAGATACAAAGTGCTTGAACTCTGCAGAAACGGCATCAAATGGACAATGTGAATTGTGGTCAAGGCCGACCATGTGAACATTGACACGGATAAAGTTGGAAACTGAGTTCGAGGCTGGAAAATCACTCATAAAATAATCAGAAAAACCTCAACCAATAGGAGGGGAGAAGGGTGCAAGAGAGACAGGGAAAGAGGGTTGTCAGAAAGGGAGAAGAGAAGAAGAGTGGGATGCCAGAAAGGGAGAAGGAGCGAGTGGTGTGCCAGAGAGACAGGGAGATGTGCCAGAAAGGGAGAGAGAGGAAGATACGGAGATGTACCAGAATGAGACAGAGAGAGAGGGACCGGTCTCCCAGAAAGGGGCAGGGGTGGCCCAGAGGGAATTTTGAAGGTGTCCCATTGAGAGGGATAGCTGTCCCAGAAAGAAGGCAATGTAATGTTTTAGATGTTAAAAGCCCAGAAGACCCCAAAACCCAGCAGCAATAGATATTCACCAAGACAAATGGTTACTTAAACAAAAGTTGCTTTTAATTATCTGGAAACATAAAAATAAATCAAAGTTTAACTTATCTCTATTGAGTTAATTAACAAAAGAAAAGCTCCTTCTATTTCTAAACGCACGTGTATGTAATGTGTGTGTAAGTTCAGAAAGGTTGTTTGGTTCACAGTCCAATCTCACTTCTCATTCCTCCAAGTTCACTGTGTGACAGAGTATGTAGAGGTAGTTTGGGAGCAATGGTTAGAGCAGCTTGCACACACATTTTAAAACACAGAATATTTGCAGGACTTTTGCAGAATGCTTTTTGCAGGAAGCAACAAAGTATCGAGAGCAGTTTGCCAGGGAGAGTATGTGATTTTTGCAGGCAGAGGAGAACAGTTTCGCCCTCAGAGAGGGAGGGTGTGAAACAGAGAGAGAGGAGACAGAAATCAGATCCGGAAGGACAAAGCTGGCAAACTTTGAAAGGCTACCAGGTCAAAGGAGGAGATTGGTGGAATGAAAGGTGAACTGAAAGAAAGAGGATCATCTGGAGAACCCTGAAGGGGGCAAGTTTCGTCAGCAAGACTGATTGAGAAGGAATCAGTTGCGGATGTCCTGGAAAAGGAATCTCTGTCTGAAATCCAGCAAGAACCCTCCTGAGTGGTAACTATCTGCCTTGTTAGGCACCAAAGACGGGTGAACTTTGTTAATTCTAACTTCTGTGGACAGTTTAAGAATTGCCTGCAATCAGGGAGGTTGGAATGTGATCCAAAGATCACATTACACATACCTGCGCTTAGTATTAGAGGGAAGATTAAGTAGGTTAGGTAGGATAAGGAAGTTGGTTAAGGTATAAGTTAAGATTTCTTGTTCATTTGTAATTTAAAACTACTTTTGTTTAAGTGACCCTGTGTTGGTGCATATCTATTGCTGCTGGATTTTGGGTCCTCTGGACTCCGTAAAATTTTATGGGGGTTCGTCGTTTTGGATTTGAACATTGATTTATTAGTCGATCGGTTTTTTTTGCAAGCTATTGTGTCTGGAATTTTTGCTATTTTAGCAAGCGAACTTAGAGCTGGTGCCTGGAAAAACAGCACCAATGGAAGTTGATACATTCTTGTTACAACCATCACCTGAAGAGCAGGAGAAAAGAGGAACTGGTGGCTATTTCTGAGGCACTGAGAATTGCTGAAGTTAAATATTGGATGAGAAAAGTACAAATACAGAGGATTATAGTGAAATCTGAGATAGGTGAGGGTAAATTTGTTCAGAAAGACCGAAGATTTTCTAGAGAATAGAAGTTTTGAATTGGAATTGGAGAAATGGAGGGTGCAGGAAGAAAGAGGAAAAAGGGTATATGTGGCAGAGGATACAGGAAAACATAGGAAATGTGAGTTCGAGATAGCTGAAAGGGACAGAGAGTTTCAATTGGAGAAGTTAAGACTGGAGATAAAAGTAAGTATGAGAACTGAGGGTGTAATTCCTGGGGAGAGGTTTTTGGATAGGAGAGAGGTAAATTTATTGCCTGCTTTTCATGAAGGAGAACTACAGGTTCCATTTAAAAGTTTTAGAAATACTAGGGTTGCTCAGTCATTGTTGTTAGAAAGTGTTTTAACTGTGGATCAAAGGACTGACACAAGGGAGACAACTTTGATTAAAGGTGTTGGAGGTGAGGTAGAGTCAATATCGCTTCACAAGGTTGTGCTAAATTCAAAATTAGTCAAAGGTGTCTCATTTTTGTTGGTGAATGATTTGACAAAGGATAAAGTTGGGACAGTTTTAAGATTGACAAATCGGCCTACTAAGGATGTGGTCAGAGAGGATGGTGAGATACATCTTGCATGTTCGGTAACTCGGTCTAAAGGAAACGATGACAGCTGAAGAAAATCCAGTTGATAGAGATTTGCCCAGTTCTTCTGAAAGGGCAGGGTCAATGTGAGAGGAAGGATTTCTCTTTGTCAAGGGAAGAGTGAATTCAACAACAGAAAATAGATGCAGATCTTGTTAGCTTCAGTGAGAAAGCAGTAACTGAACAGGAGATTAAAAAGTGGCTTGTGGATATGACTCGGAGGGTGAATTGTTAATGAAACTTTATTATGAGAATAAGGGTTGTGGAGAACAATCTGTATCAGAGGTGTTGGCTGTTGAGAGAGTGGAGGAAGTGGTGGATCATGAGATTATGAAAACAGAATCTTGTGAGGGTAACCTTAAAGAAACCATGGTTCCTGTGTGCCTGTCTAACGCAACCATTTTGGAAAATTTGGATTAGGCCAGATTAGAACAGATGCATTTGAAAGAATTACTTTTGAAATACACAAATGTGTTACCTTTTGGCATGAAAAATGCCCCTGCAACATTCCAGAGGATGATTAATTCTGGAATCCAAGGGTTAACACATACAGATGACGACTTGGTCACAAAAGGTGACCCATGGGAAGAACATCTAAGGCAATTGGACAAATTGTTTGCAAGATTATCCAAAGCAAACTTAAACTGTTAATTTAGCAAGAGTCAATTTGCAAAGGCCGCTGTGACATATTTGGGTTATGTAGTTGGCCATGGTAAAGTTGCACCTATTCAAGCTAAGGTGAATGCAATTTCTAAGTTTCCTTTGCTCAATGGCAAGAAAGCAGTGAGAAAGTTTTTAGGAATGGCAGGAATTTACAGGAAATTTTGCATAAATTTTGCTCAGGTTGCTTTTCCTTTAACCAATCGTTTGAAGAAAGGGGAAACATTTGTGTGGACTTAATATTGTCAGGCAGCGTTAGAAAATCTAAAGGAGACGCTATGCCATTGCCCTGTGTTAAAATCTCCTGATTTTGACAGACCATTTTCTGTAGCAGTGGATGCCAGTGAGGGAACAGCAGGTGCAGTTTTATTGCAAAAACATAATGAAATTGACCATCCAGTTGCCTACTTTTCAAAAAAATTCAATGTTCATCAAAAGAACTATTCCACTATTGAAAAAGACCTGTCAGCGATCATA
This sequence comes from Narcine bancroftii, assembly GCF_036971445.1. Taxonomy (NCBI): domain Eukaryota; kingdom Metazoa; phylum Chordata; class Chondrichthyes; order Torpediniformes; family Narcinidae; genus Narcine; species Narcine bancroftii. The sequence continues at coordinate 11,276,505 of NC_091472.1, forward strand.
TTTGCTCTGCAGAATTTTGACGTATATCTTGGTACCTCTCATGAACAAATTGTTATATTCACTGAACACAATCCTCGAGTGATTTGAATAAAATGAAGAATAAAAGCAGAAGATTGTTAAACTGGAGTTTGATATTACAAGAATATGATCTGCAAATTAACCATATCAGAGGTGTAAATAATGTGATTGCCGATTGTTTGTCAAGGTGTTAAAATTGCTCATTTATAGAAAAACTCTTGAAATTGAATTACATGTTACGTGTTATGAAAACATGTTATATATTGTGTCTTGTTATCTGTTTAGTGATTTAAAGACTGTTTAGTTATAACTAAATTTACTCGTGTTAAAATTCCCATAAATGGAGGAAGGTCTGACAGGGTATTTAGAGGTGGTTTGGGAGGAATTGTTAGAGCAGTTTGCACACACACATTTTAAAACACAGAATATTTGCAGGACATTTGCAGAATGTTTTTGCAACAGGCAACAAAGAATCGAGAGCAGCTTGACTGGGAGAGCATATGATCTTTGTAGGCAGAGGAGAACAGTTTTGCTCTCAGAGAGCGAGGGTGTGTAAGCGATAATGGAATGTGGGGAGTCAAGCAAGTGCTAATTAAGAATGAATTATGATGGGTTAAATAAGGGTGAAGTAAGAATGGAATATGAGGAAAGGTTGAGCAAGTAGAATACAATAGGGGTCTTCAAAAACAGGATAGCAAGTAGATCGATTTAGCAAAGTCCTGGGGGTTGATTAATGAGTAAGATCAAAGACATGACACTTCCTGGGAAACAAGTTTGCAGTAAGGCACATAAACTGATAAGAAGTTAGAATACACCTAGGCAGAATTACCGAATGCTAAACCAATCCAGGAGGCAGAAGAATGTTAAGGGGGAAGGTACCTCTGTACTGAAATGGAATGTATAAAAAGTTGGGTAATCCCCAGTATCTGTGTGTATTCCCAGGGTAAGGGGAAGCACCCAACTTTGCATTGTTGTAAAATAAATGTTCTCTTTTCTCAATTTTTGTCTGAGTGAAATCTGTGAAGGCACCTCTGCTTCTCACAGGTGTGAAACAGAGAGAGAGACAGAAATCAATGCCAGAAGGATAAGCTGGCAGACTTTGAAAGGCTGTCTGGTCAAAGTAGAAGACTGGCGGCTGAAAGGTGACCTGAAAGAATTACCTGAAGAGGGCAAGTTTCGTCAGCAAGACAGATTGAGAAGGAATCAGTTGGGATGTCCTGGAAAAGGAATCTTCCCTCTGAAAACCAGCAAAAACCCTCCATAGTGGTAACCATTTGCCTGTTAAACACCAAAGCCAAGGAACTTTGTGAATGTTAACTTCTACAAGAATTGCCTGCAACCCGTGAGATTGGATTGTGATCCAAAGAACTTTTCTAATCTTAAATATACATTAGACACACCTGCGCTTAGTACTAGAGGGGGGATTAAGTAGGTTAGGTAGGTTAAGGAAGTTGGATAAGTTATAAGTTAAAGTTTAATTCTGTTTTCTTATTGAATTGTAATTAAAAACTAACTTTGTTTAAATGACCCTGTGTTGATGCATATCTATTGCTTCTGGTTATTGGGATCTTCTGGACCCCGTAACAACGGGTTGAAGGTCATTCTTATACTGTGCACAGAATGTAACATTTATAAAGTTCACCAGACTTTGACACTTGAAAGGTAAATGGTTACCACTCAGGAAGGTTCTTGTTGGTTTTCAGAGAGAGATTTGTTGTTCCTTTTTAATCATCCACTTCAGTATCTTGCTGAGGAAACTTGCCCCTTCAGTGTTCTCCAGATGATAACATCTTTCTTTCAGGTCAACACAAGAGTTCCTTTTTGTTTCCCTTATTCCAAGTGAAACATTAGACAGCCAGTCCTCTCCTCTTGCAAGAACCACAAGGGGTTTGACTAGGTCGTCTTACAACTGGGCTTTTCATAAGCTAGCCAGCTTGTCCCGTTCGAGTCCCAGCTGCTGTCTGCTGGCTGAAAGACTGCACAAGTGATCTCTGTGCATCACTCTCTCTCTCTCTCTGAGAGAAATCTTGTTTGACTCTCTCTGCATGCAAAATCACATGACCGTCTCAGAATAGAAAGTTCTCTTCCAGAAAACAGTGGCTCCAATGTGCTCTATCACCTATTGCCTTTTGTAAACAACAATCCATTAGTGAAGTCTTTTGGGTACTCTTCAAAAGCTCTGGAGCCGATATGTCTACCATGGGCCAGAGCAGCAATATTTTTAATAAGATCTGTTTATTGTGTGAAGAAGAATAGGGTGAAGGGTCCTGCAGCGTATTCTATATTAAAACCTGAAGCTTTTTCTGATTCTCCTTGCGTGGGAGCAGAGGGGGCTCAAATGGTTTCTCCTAGTGTTGAGATATATCATATAATTGCAAGGGTTTAGCTTGGAAGAATTAATCAGATGGCTTCTTGGGATAAGTTAGATGTATAGAACGTAAATCCACCTGTTAGGATAATTATAGATAAAAGAATTCTTCTTTCTTTGGCTTGGCTTCGCAGACGAAGATTTATGGAGGGGTAATGTCCACGTCAGCTGCAGTCTCGTTTGTGGCTGACAAGTCCGATGCGGGACAGGCAGACACGGTTGCAGCGGTTGCAAGGGAAAATTGGTTGGTTGGGGTTGGGTTTTGGGTTTTTCCTCCTTTGTCTTTTTTCAGTGAGGTGGGCTCTGCGGTCTTCTTCAAAGGAGGTTGCTGCCCGCCGAACTGTGAGGCGCCAAGATGCACGGTTTGAGGCGATATCAGCCCACTGGTGGTGGTCAATGTGGCAGGCACCAAGAGATTTCTTTAGGCAATCCTTGTGCCTTGTACAAGGTACAAGATAAAAGAATAAACCCAAGAGTAATTACATAGGAAATAGTTTGTGCTACTGTGGGTAGGGCTCCTATAAAAGCACAGTTTGAGTTTGAGGCTCACTCTGAGGCTAAGATTGTATCGACTGTTAGTCTTGAGGTGGCTGAAATAAATGGTAGGCCTAAATTGAGGTTTAGAATTGCATATGATCTGTGGAAAGGAATTCATATTAGGAGGGCTAGTGTTAGTGCTATGGTTGGAGCTCGAAAGAAATGTTTGTGGTGAAAATGATGGTCGGATTGGTTCTTTTGTAAATAGTTTTAGGCCATCACCAATGGGTTGTCGAAGTCTATCGACGGCCAAAATAAAAGTGGTCTCTTATGCTCCAAAGTGTATTGAAGGGAAAAGCACAAATTGCATCCTCTAGCTTGACTACAGAGCAAGTGGCAAATTATGATCCTGTTAAACAAGCAGTATTGAAAGCTTATGAGTTGTTTCTAGAAGCATATAGACAAAAATGTAGGAGTTTAATGGAATCATGGAATCAATCTTGTATGGATTTCACTCTGAAAATATCTGTCTGTTTTGACCATTGGTGCGCCTCAAAAGGAATAAATAATGATTTTGTCAGATTGAGAGAATTGATGTTCATTGAGGAAATTAAAAGGTGTGTTCCAAATGGGATTAAATTATACCTGGATGAGAGAGACATGGGGACGTGGTGGCAAATGGCTAAATTAGCAGACAAATTTGCCCGACTTCACCAAGGTGCATTTCAGAATACTCGGAATTTTCAGAAAGTTAATGTGTAAAAGATGAATAAGCCTGTTCAACGGGTTAGTGTGGAGCAGACGAGTAAACTTGAAATTAAGTCTGGAGAGAATATTAAGAGAAAAGATGAAGGAAAGGTGGGAAAGGACAGAACTTCTGGATTTGTATGTCATTTTTGTAAGAAACCTGGACCTGTTATTGTGAATTGTCTAGTATTGAAAAGAGACAAGAAAAGGAGGTTTTACCAGAAACATGTATTCAAAGAGTGGAATTTAAGGAGAGCAGATGTTCCAAACCTGTAAAGGGTGTCATGGATGTTTTCAAACCTTTTGTGTCAGAGGGCTTGGTTTCAGTAAAAGTGGGAGAATCACAGGTTGCAGTTAAAATTCTTAGAGACACTGGGGCTGCTCAGTCATTGTTCTTGGAAAGTATTTTAAGTCTGGATCAAAGGACTGACACGGGGAGACACTTTGATTAAAGGGGTTGGAGGTGTGGTAGAGTCAATATTTCTTCACAATACTATGGTCAATTCAGAATTATTTAAAGGACCTGTTGTAGTAGGAGTAATTTCAAAGTTATCTGTGCAGGGGGTGTCATTTTTATTAGGGAATGATTTGGCAGAGGATAAAGATCAGCCTGGTAAGGATGAGGTTGAAAAGGATTGTGAGATATATCCTGTATGTGCTGTAACAAGTTCTGTGACTAAGAAAGTGATGAGAGCTGAGGAAAATCCAGTTGATAGAGACTTGCCCAGGGCTTCTGAAATAGTTTTGAAAGAGCAGGGTAATTTTGAGAGTAAACATTTTTCTTTGTCAGTGAAAACGTTAATTCAGCAACAGAAAAAAGAAATAGATCTTGTTGTCTTACGGAATAAAGCAGTAAGTGAACAGGAGAAAAAAGAAATGGTTTAGGGATATTACTTAAAAAGGTGAATTGTTGATGAGAAAATGGAGACGTCTTGATATTCCAGCTAATGAAGAGTGGGGGGGCGGGTGTGTAATTCATCAGGTGGTTCTTCCTTGAAATAACCAGAATGAAATATTGAATCTAGACCATAGTACACCTTTGGGTGGTCATCTTGGTGTAAGGAAAACCATGGATAAGATTTTGAGACCATTTTTCTGGCCTGGTTTGAGTAAGGATGTTGTAAATTGGTGCCAGACATGTCATTTTTGTCATGTTGTGGGGAAACCTAAGCAGGGTTCTCCAGTGGATCCATTGTAACCTATTCCTGTTGTTGAGGAACCTTTCACGAGGGTTATTGTGGATGGTGTAGGTCCCCTGCCTAAAACTATGTCTGGGAATCAGTACTTATTATGTGTACAGCATCAAGATTTCCAGAGGCTAGACCATTACGGAATATTAAAGCCACAATTGTGGTAAAGATTCTGGAAAGATTTTTCACCTTTTTTGGATTACCGAGAGTGACTCAGAGTCGTCAAGGATATAACTTTATGTCTGGGTTGTTTCAGCAGATAATTTATGAGTTGGAAATAAAACAGATCACTCTATCTTCGTACCATTCTGAAACTGAGGGAACTTTGGAAAGGTTTCATTCCACTCTTCAAAATATGATGAGGATTTATTGTCTGGAGAATGGAAGGGATTGGGATGAAGGTTTTCCTTTCTTGTTATTTGCAGCAAGGGTGGTTGTGCAGGATTCATTAGGTTTCAGCCCTTTTGAAATTGTGTTTGGACATCAGGTTAGAGGCCCTTTAATGTTGATAAAAGAACAATGGGTTCATGAGGATGTGCAGTTGGTCTTGCTGGATTATGTCTCTAAATTTAACGATAGGTGACAAAAAGTGTGGACTTTGGCTCAAGAGAATTTAGAAATGGCTCAGGGTAAAAGGAAGCGTTTATTTGACAGGAAAGGTCAAGTGAGGAATTTTAGGACAGGAAGTAAAGTTTTGATTTTGTTTCCACACATGACAATCCTTTGAGAGCAGGATTAGTTATATCGAAACTGAATGATGTTAACTATGGTATTAACACTCCAGATCGAAGGAATAAAACTCAGGTTTGTCACATAAATATGGTGAAACCTTATGATGAGGGTAAAGGTAGTGGAGAATAATCTGTATCAGAGGTGTTAGTTGTTGAAGGGTTGAGGAAGTCATGGACCATAGGATTATGGAAACAGAATCTTGTGAGGGTAACCTTAAAGAAACCATGGTTCCTGTGTGCCTGTCTAACTCAACAATTTTGGAAAATTTGGAGGAAATGTTAGGTCATCTTAAGTCAGAACAGATGCAGTTGAAAGAATTAATTTTGAAATACACAAATTTATTACCTCGGGTTCCAAAAAGAACGTCAGTGATTTATCACGATGTGGATGTGGGAGAAGCAAATCCCATAAAACAACACCCATACAGAATAAACATTTAGTAGAGTAAAATCATGGATCAGGAGGTAAAACATATGTTGAGAAATGATAATATTAGACCTTTGAACTCAGATTGGAGTTCTTGTATTCTGGTGGTGAAACCAGATGGAACTGTAATGTTCTGTGCAGATTACAGGAAGGTGAATGAAATAACTAAAACAGAAGCTTATCCTATTGTGAGAATACATGACTGTATTGATAAAATTGGGAAAGCTAAATTTCTTACGAAGTTGGATTTGTTGAAGGGATACTGGTGTGTGCCTTTAACTGAGAGTGGAAGGAATATTTCAGCTTTGGTTCCCCATTCCGGTTTATACGAGTATAATGTGTTACCTTTGGGCAAGAAAAATGCCCCTGCAACGTTCCAGAGGATGATTAATTTGGTTATCCAAGGGTTAACTCATACAGATGGTTATATTGACGACTTGGTCACAAAAAGTGACACATGGGAAGAACATGTAAGGGAATTGAACAAAATGTTTGCAAGATTACCCAAAGCAAACTTCATTATTAATTTAGCAGGTGTCAATTTATAAATGCCACTGTAACATACTTGGGTCATGGACTTGGTCATGGCAACGTTGCACCTATTGAAGCTAAGGTGAATGCAATTTCTGAGTTGCTTATTCCCAATTGCAAGAAGGCAGTGCAAAGGTTTTCAGGAATGTCTGGATATTATAGGAAATTTTGCTGAGGTTGCTCTTCCTTTAACCAATCCTTTGAAGGAAGGTGAGAAATTTGTGTGAACTAAAGTTTGTCAGACAGCTTTAGAAAATTTAAAGGAGATGCTATATCATTGCCCTGTGTTAAAATCTCCTTAAGCAGTGGATGCTTGTGAGGGAACAGCAGGTGCAGTTTTATTGCAAAAACATAATGAAATTGACCATCCAGCTGCCGACTTTTCAAAAAATTCAATGTTCATCAAAGGAACTTTTCATTATTGAAAAAGAACTGTTGTCTCTCATATTTGCTCTGCAGAATTTTGCTGTACATCTCGGCATCTCTCATGGACCAATTGTGATATTTACTGACCACAATCGTCTGGTGTTTTTAAATAAAATGAAGAATAAAAACAGATTGTTAAACTGGAATTTAATATTACAAGTATATAATCTGCAAATTAATTATATCAGTTACAAATAATGTGATTACAGATTGTTTGTCAATATTTTAAAATTCATCATGTGTAAAAATACTTGCAGCTTTTTTACTTCACTATAACGTTATATATTGTTATCTCTTTAGTCATCTTAAGGGCAGTTTGGTTATAACTGAATTTAAAGTCAAAAGTTAAAATTACTTTTAAAGGGGAAGGTGTGACAGAGTATATGGAAAAGTTTTTGGGAGATAAATTGGGAAAGGTTTGTGAGAGTAGGTCACATGCAAACACTTTAAAAGAGACCTGATTTGAGGTACTGAAGCTCTGCTTATGTTAGACATAGTGGCTTCTTTCAGTTCTTTGCAAGAGCTTTGAAGGGTGCTCAAGGGACTTCACTAATGGATTGTTGTTTACCAAAGTAACAGGTGAAAGGGATGGTTGGAGCCGCATATTGTCTGCAGGAGAGTTTGCTGTTGTATTTGCATCATGTGGTTTTGCAAGCAGAGAGAGTCAAAGAGGTTTTCTCTCAGTGAGTGTGTGAGAGAGAGAGAGAGAGAGAGAGAGAGAGAGAGACACACACACACACTCACACACACACACACACACACACACACACACACACACACACACACACACACAGATAACTTGAAAGTGTTTCAGACAGCAAGAGCAGCTGGGAGCTTGAACTGGACAAACTGGCAAGAAGTCTCAGTGTGGAAGAGAAACAGAAAGAAACTCTGTGGTGACCTGAAAGGAAAAGGTTATCATCTGGAGGACCCTGAGGGGGCAAGTTTCTTCAGCAAGACACTGATCTATCTGACTCTGGTAAACATACAATGATGTCATCTGCGAATAGGCTGATATTGTATTCATTCTCTTATTCCTTTTATCATAGTTTCCTTCCTTACCAGCTCCACCAGTGGTTCTCTAGTTAAGGTGAACAGTGAGGGGGACAATGGGCATCCCTGTCTAGTTGACCTGTTCAATTGAAGTGATCTGACATATATCCATTTATTGCTACCTTTGCTAATGGTCCATTATATAGTGCTCTAATCCAATTAATGATTTTTTACAGTAGTTTAAATTTCTGTAGCACTTTAAACAAATCATTCCATTCTACGCTGTCAAAGGCTTTCTGTGCATCAAGCGTTACAGCCGCCATTGGCATTTTATTCATTGGTGTTGCATGGTTTAAATTAATAAGTTTACAAACATTATCTGCTGCTCATTTTTTTGAACAAATCCAGTTTGATCCTCCTATCTCAAAATCGGTGCACAGTCAGTCAGTCTGTTTGCTAATAGTATGGCTATTAAATTGTAATCTGTATTTAAAATGGATCTTGGTCTGTGTGATGCTGCCGACAGCAAGACCTCTCGCATTTTTGGAATTACTGTAATTATTGCTGTTTTACATGATTCGGCTAAGATTTGGGTCTCTTCCACCTGCTTCATTACTTCTAGGAGGGGTGGGATTAATAGGTGCTTAAAGACTTTAATGAACTCCATAGGATATCCATCCTCACCTGGTGTTATAGTGTTTGGTATTTTCATTAATATATCCTCTACTTCATTCTTAAAGGGTTTTGTCAGTTTGTTTTGATCTTCTACTTGTAGTTGTGGCAGTTCGATATTAGATGAAAACTCGTCAATTTTATCATTCTTTCCTGTATTTTTGATTTGATACCATTGCTTATAGAATTTTTAAAAAAATTTTTAATATTTGATGGGTTGTACGTGATCTGTTAATCATCTTTTCTTCTTGCTAGTAATGTTCTTTTCCTTGCTCTGTTTTAAGTTGCAAGCCAATATTTTGTGGGTTTCTCTCCCAATTCGTAATATCTTTGCTTTATTTTCATAATGTATTTCTCCATTTTATATGTTTCTAGTGTTTTGTATTTTAGTTATTTTTCTCTGCCAATTCTCCCTTTTTCTCTTTGTTGTCACTTTTCACGAATTTCTTTTCTATAATTTCTATCTCTTTTTCCAACTATTCTACTTCCCAGTTATATTCTTTTTAATTTTGGTTGTATGGTAACTATTTGTCCTCCAATAAAGACCTTCATTGCATCCCATAGTATGAACTTATCTCTTACTGATTCTGTATTTATCTCGAAATATATTTTAGTTTGGTATTCAATATATTCCCTGAAATCTTGTCCTTTTACAGTATAAGGTTTAGCCTCCATCTATATGTTTTTGGTTGGACATCCGCTAATTCAATTGTTATTAACAAGGGTGAGTGATTAGATAATAGTCTTGCTTTGTATTCGGTCTTTTGAACTCTCCCTTGGATCTGAGGCGACATCAAAAACATATCTATCCTTGAATAGGTCTTATGTCTATTCGAGTGATATGAGTACTCTCTTTCTTTTGGATGTTGCCTCCTCCATATATCAATTAATTTCATATCCCGCATTGATTTTAGCATAAATTTGGTTACTTTATTCTTTTTGTTAATTGTCTTCCCAGTTTTGTATATCATTGGGTCCAGGTTGAAGTTGAACTCCTCCCCCCCCCCACCCCCCCCATGCTAGAAGATATGTCCCTGTGTATTGTTAGGTCTGCTTTGTTCATGAATGAGTAAGTCAGACACCAGACTGAGTCGAAATCAAGGTTCTTTGTTCTTTATTGCCGGATTGTAACACTTGCAACTAACAGTGTTAGTTGGAGAAGGCGCATTCTGCCGTTATCAGCAAGTGGTGTTTTTTATACCTCAGGATACGTACTTAGTAAATTATCATACCATGACATTGTCCAATGAATAAACTGTTGCTATCCTTCTCTGTTAGCCTGCTGCACATCATTCTTGTTAGTGCAAAGCTTATCTTGAGTGGACAAGGTCACATCTGCATTCTGTTACTCCTTAGTACTGGGTGACTCCTTCTCCGGTCCCATCTCATGAAGTTTTTACCTTACAATCCCTCCTTTGTCCTCTTTAGAGGACAATCTTGCCCTGACTATGCTACCACCACGTTACATTAGTTCGCCTACTATTGCCAAGCTCTAAACGAGTTCTGTTCACGGGGTTGTTCGGCTGCTGGGCGAGGGCTCCCCCCAACCCTCCTTTGCGTATACCCCCCATCCGTTTCCCCGATCCCATTGCCCGTTTACAAGTTTCATTCCCATTTGCCCCCAAGCAAATAACTAGCTAACCCCCCAAATATTAGTAAGTACCCAAGTTAACATATGGTCTACAATCTATTTCATAATATTTGTTCTACAATCTATTTTATAATGTTTGTGTTACAATCAATGTTATAATATTTGTGTTACAATCTATTTCATAAACCCTCCTCCCCGTCACATTCTCCATCAGACTCCAGATCGATCTCAGCAACTTTTGACACCTCCTGTGATGTGAGATAGTCCCGCTCCGCAGCCTGCATAGCTTGATATTTCGGAGGCAGCTCATCGTGGTTGGCAAAGGCTCTCTCAATGGTCCTCATGACCAGCGTTCGAATGCATGGAATACAACAACAGCCACAAGTGATAAAAATCGAGACAGAAATGAACAATCCTAGGAAAAGTTGTCCTAACATTGTGCCCCATCTCCCAAACACTCCATGTAACCAGGACAAAACAGGGTCAGAGACTCCAGATTGGGCTTTTAATTCCTTCGCCAATGCCTTAAGTTTTGTCAGCCCCTTAGTGAGTGACCCATCTGGCCCTGTGTTATTAGAGATAGAAGTGCAGCATAGATCGAACTGGAAGGTGCTATCCTTGTCTTTATCTATCTTCAGAATAACTTTGGCCCTGCATGGATCCGAACTACTCTGTTGGCTTGTTTGGCAACCCATCAACAGGAATGCCCATAGGGCCCTCGGCATTGTCCACATTTGTGGACTCAGATCAGAAAGATATTTGTCTGAGTCCCCGTGATCAATATTTTCTCCTTTTATGGGTCGGTCTCTTTCTACTTTCTCATTCACTACCCGGTCCCATGCTTCAATATTCAGTCTGATAAATTTCCCTCCCTCCGAGATGGAATATCCCAGGATTTCTGTCTGTATTCACACCCCATCGCTTCCTTCACCATCGGACCCAACTGTCGGGCGTGGTGATCTTTGGCAATTCCCAAGGTTACATGTGGCACACTTTCAGCTCCTAAGCAGAACCACTCCATTTGTTCTTCTGTCATGACAACCATAGCAGCTATTCCCTCCTTACCCACAAAGATAAATGGACAATGTATCATTTCTGTCTTCCCTTCTTTTAGTTGGAGGGTTACCAAGGCGTCCAAACTATAGGGTGTAGGGAATGTTGCTCTAAGTGCTTCCCAAAATCTATTTCGAAGTGGGTCAAATTTTATTTCATCCCCCAATTTACTACTTCTAAGGATTCTCTCTATTTGCTTCAGGGCCCCTTCTGCCTTTATTTTTATCATGATAGTTCTGACATCTGCGAGTGCAAATTGTTCTTGACAAGTTTCGCGCTCAAAACAAGAGATCCATGGACCAGCCCCATTACTCAATGGAGGAAGTTTTTTCATTAGACTCTCTAAGTCCATTCGTGACCAGGGTACATATTTTTGATTTCCCTGCCCCGTGATCAGCAATGGGCATTGATATCTCAATTTTGGGGATTTCTGTTCCTTTTTTACTCTTGGAATACATCTATTTATTCCCCCCTGTTCAGACACCTCTTCGTCACTACTGTCACTGTCCCCGTCAGGTTCTGATGTCTCAGAGTCAAAGGTATATCGTTCACGCTCGTCTCTAAGATAATTTTTTCGGTTAGAGTCTAGTGGTTTCACGTCTTTCTCTTTCGTCCTAACTATGTCCAGGCGGGCATGTCTACTCTTCTCCCTCCCGAGTTCTTTTATGCTACTTTCCTCCCATGGTGGGTCGTATCTCGTTTCCTCATCTGTACTACACTTTTCGTCCTTTATTCCTATTACTGTTCCTCCAGCTTGGAGTTCTGCTGACAATGTTGTAGTTATCTTTTCCATTTCTTTCAATACACCTACCATTAATTCTTTTTGTTCCTTGCTGGTCTGCCCCAGCACATTCACATCTTTAACTTTTCAATGTTATCCTGAACCTTTTTCATGTTCCTTTTCTGCGTCTCTAAGTCTTTTTCTATTTTCTTGGATCTCGCGGGGGTCTCGACATCCATTACTCCCCCTTCTATTTTTAGTAAAGGGGCCTGTACCTTGTCTGACGTGTCCCTATTCCCGATGTTCCTGTCATGTCCCAGTGTTTCAATATCTGGATATAAGGGACGTGACTCCTGGATCCCGTCTGGGGTGTCAGGGGTACCTTGTGACTCCACATATGCATAGGGCCGGGGTCTACAAGCTATTTCTACAGGGGCCATAATAGGTGGGCTATCAGGGAGACCAAATTCTTCGAATATAGCTAGGACATTGCGGTACTGCATCTCCTTGTCTCTCATCTTTTTTTGTGCAGACTCTCGATTAAAGATTTTCTTTTCTATGTCCTGTTTGTATAATTGTATAAGACTCACTTATAAATGATTTATTGTCAGAGTACATACATGACATCACATACATCCAGAGACTATGAGAGAGAGAGAGAGAGAGAGAGAGAGAGGGAGAGAGAGAGCATAGCGAGAGAAAGAGATAGAGAGGCAGATACACAGAGCACGAGAGATAGAGAGAGAAAATGCCTTGCACTGGCCCCACTGGGAGAAAAGTCTTCAGATTAACACTTTCGTTTCATGGTTACACCTTTAAAAGGTTCTCGTCCTGTGATCACTGGTCTGGATCAGATTGGGTCTCCCACCACTGGGAACCATCACTCCTTCCTTCCCTCCCACCTCGAGTGAGCTACACGTCAGCCCACAATGTCTGCCCTGATCCCACAATGGTCGGGGTGCGGGAAAGAGGGAGGGAGAGAGGATAAAACAGGATCCCATTTGATGCGGAGCTGGAATTGTGGGCACAAAATTAAAACCAAATTGTATTTCTCTGCCTTTCCCCACCTGTGGATTTCAGGGCAGCACCGCCACAGATTGGGATTGGGAGGGGGAGTGGGTGAGAGAGGAGGGGGGGAGAAGAGAGAGAGGGGGAGAGAAGAGAGAGGGGGAGGGGAAAGGAGGGAGGGAGAGAGCAAACCCGGACACTTCGTGGCTGGAAACTGGAAACAGGCACTTTTCCTTTCCCTTCTGTGTTTTGTTTCTTCCAGCTTATCTAAGACCCTACGCTTTAGAATTTTGTTTCCCTCACCTGTCAGGAACATCTCAGCGCTCCCGGGTAACCACCCCATCTTCCTCCAGCGATCTACACATTTTCGGAGAATTTTTTGTTTCTCCAATGCCACATTACTGGTATTTCGCTTCCCTAACTCCTGATTAATTTCCCTAATAACTTGGTCAAAGGTCTTAGCAGACAATTGTGCAGCCATTGCTGCAGGGTCGCTTCCTAATGCCTCTTTTAATTTAGGTTCTTGTCCGTTTAGGGGATCTATGTTAACGAAAATCGCTTTTAAAAATGTCTCTTTGCAGGCCGGATGAAAAAATTTTTTTAGTGAAACACTCTCTAAGTCTGGTCCTCCGGTGGACCTCAGACTGTCCTGTACACTCTGATTGCTCGTCTTCCACTCTCTGTTTTCCCAAAGAGGTCTGAAAGTTAAATTACAACTAGGAAACCAAATTTTTTGGGCTATATTTTTTTCCAGTTTCCCTGTACCAATCTATGAATTTACGTAACTTTATCTCCTTGGTGATGCTGGGAATACCCTGATTTAACTTATCAAAAATACTTCGAATAAACCGGGTGTCTCTTAAGATTCTGTCAACTTTTTCATTGATATCTCCTACCTGATCCAGACACAACTTTTGCAGCCTTTCGTCGTCGTCCTTGTACACCAGGCAGGCGTCCCTGAGTACTCTTTTTGTCGTCTCAAGGTCTCTAATGTCCGCTGTGGTATTCCACCACGGCGAATTGGGGAAATAAATTCTTAAGTTTTCAAGTGTACAAACATTATCATACCTACCGGACATTTATAAGTGAGTCTTTATATACAATTGAGACCAATAAGCCTGAACCTTCGTTTTCTTTCAAAGCCCAACCTTCACGTGGGAGATTTCTCCTCTTAACCAGTTTAGGGCAGAAAACTCAGGTCCCCAATTGTTCATAGACCACCTTCTCACTCTATTGGACTTTGCAACGACACAATAAAGACTTTTTAAACTCTAGTAGTTTGTCGGCGAAGCACTTATCAAATGTCATTCAACCACCTTAAGGACTTTTCTTCTCTCTGTAACCACTTACGTGTTACAATCCTGGCAGTTGACGACCTTCAATTAGGGTCGTCTAATTTGTCCGATCTCCAGTTCTTACTGACAATCATAAAGATTTTAAAAGAGAGAATTTTGTTAAAACAGGCTTCTCTGGACCTTTTTATCAGCCGGCTGAGATGATTGTCAAGAAAAACAGAAACCGTCGTCCAGTGTCCACTCACCCATCACGTCGGGGTCACCAAATTGTTAGGTCTGCTTTGTTCATGAATGAGTGAGTCAAACACCAGACTGAGTCAAAATCAAGGTTCTTTGTTCTTTATTGCCGGATTGTAACACTTGCAACTAGCAGTGTTAGTTGGAGAAGGCGCATTCTGCCGTTATCAGCAAGTGGTGTTTTTTATACCTCAGGATACGTACTTAGTAAATTATCATACCATGACATTGTCCAATGAATAAACTGTTGCTATCCTTCTCTGTTAGCCTGCTGCACATCATTCTTGTTAGTGCAAAGCTTATCTTGAGTGGACAAGGTCACATCTGCATTCTGTTACTCCTTAGTACTGGGTGACTCCTTCTCCGGTCCCATCTCATGATGTTTTTACCTTACAGTATCCACTATCTTTAGGAAGATATCCTGCATGAATTCCTGATCCTCTTCGTTAGGTGCATGAATATTGAGCAAATTCCAAAATTCGGAGTAAATCTGGCACTTCCTCATTACATACCTGCCCACTGGATCTGTTATTCCATCCTTTATATTAATTGGCAAATTCCTGTTAACTAGTACAGCTCTTCCCCTGGCTTTTGCATTGTATGATGATGCCACTACATGACCTACCCAGACTCTCCTCAATTTACTGTGTTCTATCTCGGTTAATTGTGTTTCTTGCACAAATGCTGTCTATTCTCTCCTTTTTGAATGATGTCAGTAACCTTTTCCTTTCAATATGGTTGTGTATTCCATTAACATTTAAGGTCATATAATCCAATGCACCCAACTTATCGCTCCATTTTCAATTCTCTCTCGCCTCTTTGGCCTCTCCATCTCCTTTTTTCCGGTATTGCTCTTTGAATTATCCTTGCTCGTCTCAGTGCTCAACGACACGACTAAAAAACAAAATACCCCAGAATCCCCAATGAAAACTAACACAAAATATACTCCTAGCCAAAGTAAGTAACATTAACCCCTCCCCCTCCCCTGTATTGGGTTGTCTTTGACTCCTTGCCAGTTAACAACAGCTCCCTTTTCCACGTGGTTTGCGATAATAACCGCAAGCATCTACAGATTTTGCAGTGCAGTCCTTCCCCCTTCCCCAGCCCTCCCCAGAGAAAAACTTAACATTTTTCGATAAATATAACAAAGCTCCTTCTTTTTTCTTTTTCCCCTTATCTTTTACAACCTCTGTATTCACATTATCATCTTTACAACTTATCTCTATGCATTGTCTGGGCAGTCTTTCTTAAAACTCCTCGTCTCATCTCGTTGACTGTATGACAATCATTCTGCAAATTTTTAGCCTTCTTTCGGATCTGAGAAGAGTCTGTTCTGCTCCCCAGGGATGAATACTTTTAGAACTGCTGGATGTCGCAGCACAAAATTTAGCCTTTTTTCCACAATACCGCTTTTGCCAAGTTACACATTCAACTGGCTCAACCATGTCCCTCCTGTATGCTTTCTTGTTACCATTTCTGATTCTCCCAACAATTGTGGAGATGTCAGCTAACATGAAGATAACAATGGAATTGTGCCTCACAGCACAGTCTTGGGTATATAATGAGTGGAGCAATGGGCTAAACACATCCTTGGAGTGCGTCTGAGTTGAGAATCAGTGGGGAGGAGAGTTCATTTCCAATTTGTACTAGCTGTGGTCTTCCGATAAGAAAGTCAAGGATCCAGTTGCTGAGTGGGTTACAGAGGGCGAGAGTTTGTAGCTCCTTGACCAGCACTGAGGGAATAATGGTATTGAAGGACAAGCTACAGTTGATGAAGAGAAGCTTTAGTTTCAGGGTCAATCTGATACCTCATCCATAATTGCCATTTTTGGATCAACAGAGACAACCAATTTCAATTTAATGACGTCTCAATGCCACGTGGTCTCTTTTGCCTCCCTTGTTGCTAGACGTTCAATGTTGATGAGCTGGAAAGGTGCTGTTCCTCCTTCAAATACTCACTGTCTATCTGATATGTTGGCGTGCCTAACTTTGTATTATAAAATCAGGTGTTGCTCACCTGTATCGCATTTAAACTTTCTATGTTTATGAGGCCTTTTATTCATTATTTTCATCACTTATAAGATCACTTGGAACTTGTTTTGTGAGTTTGTGTTTTCTTTTAATGCTAGTGCAGTTATATGTACTAACAGGAGAACCTCAGAAGGGAAGGAGAAGGACGTTGGACGATAGTATAATGTTTACTTTTTAAAATCTTTCTCCATTAGCCTAATGTTCTAATTGTTTAAGCGTTTCCCATCTTTATTTCTCTTTGAATGTTATGATACTATAGATATATGTAATAGATTGATTTTTATTATACAACTGATTTTTATCTGCATATTCCTTTTTACATATTACCATTGATTAAAGGTGTCTATTTGTTTCCTGTTTACATGAAGGACAATGAAAATATTGAAAAAGAATCAAAAGAAGAATGATCCTCCTGCCGGGTGTGCAATAGTCCTCCTACCAGATGAGCAAAGGGCCTCCTGCTGTACTCGCTTCTTTGTTACATATGTTTTGGTCTCTGTCCACTTTTTGTGTAGATATCTTTCCTACATTTTCAGATTCAGAATCAACTTATTGTCCAGAACAAGTCATGAAATTCTATGATTTGGGGCAGCATCACAGTGGAAACATTCACGTAATAACCATCGACAACATTACTCTAAAAAGTCAAGAGAATAATGCAGAAAAAAGCAGGGCATAGGCTTTGACTCATTGAATATTGAAAGATCTGATGGAATCGTGGAAGAGGCTGTCCTTGGGGCATTGGCTGCTCGTCCTTGGGCTCCAGTACCTTTTCCCCAATGGTAGCAGAGTGAAGAGGTTATGGGCTGGTTGGTGGGGGTTTTTGATGATAGAGAATTCTTTTTTAAGATAATGTTTATGTTTTTGATGGAGGGAATTCTGTTGCCTGTGGTATCGCAGGTTGAATTAACCACCCACTTGATTTATCCTTTTCCTGAGAGTTGGCGCTTCCATTCAAGGAAGTTAAGGCAAACAGCCAGAATGTTCTCCACAGTGTACTTGTGGAGGGTAACGAGTGTCTTCGATGACATTCCAAATTTCGTCAGACTCCTCAAACATTGTAGACACTAGCGAGCCTTCTTTGTGAATGTATCAACATGGAGGGTCCAGGACAGATCTTAGAAGATGTTAACACTCGGGGATTTGAGGTTCATGAAGACCTGCACTCCTGAGCCCTCCATGAAAACTAGGTCATGTTCTGCTGAGTTTTACCAGAAGTCCGAAATCGTCTCCTTTGTTTTGGTGACATGCAACGAAAGGTTGTTGATGTTACGCATTCAACCAGTTGATCCATGTCCCTCCTGTACGCTTCCTCATTACCATTTGTGATTCTCCCAACAATTGCAGAGTTATCTACATTACCATGTAGATAATAATGGAATTGTGCCTCACCACATGGTCATGGATTTATAATGAGTAGAGCAGTCGGCTAAGCACACATCCCTCGAGTGGTGTTAATAATCAGAGGGGAAGAGACCTTGTTTCCAATTCATACTGACTGTGGTCTTCAGATGAGAATGTCAAGGATCCATTGGCAGAGTGGATAACAGAGGTCAAGAGTTTGTAGCTTCTTGACCAGCACTGAGGGAATAGTGGTATTTAAGGACAAGCTGCAGTTGATGAAGAGCAGCTTTTAGTTCTCAGTGTCTATCTGATACCTTATCCATTCATAGGAATTTTTTTGATCAACTGAGACAACCTATTGAACTTAACTACGACTCAATCCCATGTGGTCTCTTTGTCCCCCTTGTTGCTAAATGTTCAATGTTGAAGAAATGAAAACATGGTGTGCCTCCTTCAAAAACTCACTGTCTATCTGATATTGTAATATGTCTAACTTTGTTCAGAATCAGATGTTCTTCCACTGTGTCACATTTAAACTTTCTATTTTTATGGGGTCCTTTTATTCATTGTTTGTGCAACTTATAAGATCATTTGGACCCTGCTTTGTGAATTTCTTTTTTCTTTCAATGCTCGTTCAATTGCATGTATTAACAGGAGAATCTCCAGAAGGGAAGGAGAAGGAATTTGGAGTTTAGTATAATGTTTACTTTTTAAAATGTTTTCAATTAACACTATGTTATAAATTTTAACCATTTCCCACCTTTATTTCTTTTTGCATGTTCTGATATTGTGGTTATATATAATAGATTGATTTTTATTATACAACTGTGTTTTTTTATCTGCATATTCTTTGTTATATATTACCATTGATTTTATTTGTTTCCTGTTTCTGTAAAGGCCGATGAAAATATTTCAAAAGAAACATAAAATGAATGAGCCTCCTGCTGGATGTGAAATGGGCCTCCTAACGAAAAAGGTACTTTGTTAAATATGCTTTTGTCTCATTCTTCTCTCTCCATTTTTGTCAAGATATCTCTCATATGTTATCAGATTCAGAATCAGAATTTATTGTCAAGGACACGTCATGAAATTCTGTGATTTGGGGCAAACATTCATGTTATAACCATCCTACAACATTACTATAAAAAGTAAGTGCACAAAAAAGCAAGGTCATGTCTTTGGCTCATTGATTATTGAAGGATCTGATGGAGATTATTGAAGAATCTGATGGAATCGGAGAAGAAGCTGTCCTTGTGGCATTGTCTGATCGTCCGTTGGCTCTACTGCCTTTTCTCTAATGGTAGCAGAGTGAAGAGGTTATGATCTGGGTATTGGGGATTCTTGATGATGGAGGCTTCTTTTTTGAAGGAAAAGCCCCATGTTGACATTCACGATGGAGTGAATTTTGTTGCTTGTGGCGTCGCAGGCTGAGTTAACCACCAATGAGAGTTTACCCTTATCCTGAGATCTGTGCCTACAAACCAGACAGTGATGTAACTACCCAGTATGCTCTCCATAGTCCACCTCTGGAGGTTAACGTGCAACTTCGATGAGATACTGAATATCCTAACCCACCTCACAAACTATTGCCTCTAGAGAACTTTTTGAATGCATCAACATGGAGGTTCCCGGACAGACCTTCAGAGATGTTAACACCGAGGAATTTGAAGTTCTTGATAATCCCCACTCCTGAGCCCTCCATAAGAACCGAGTTGTGTTCTGCTGACCTCACCCTGAAGTCCCTAATCATGTCCTTTGTTTTGGTGATATTGATTGAAAGTTTGCTGTTGTTTCTCAATAATCGAGCCGATCTATGTCCCTCCTGTACACTTCATCATTTTATTTGTTACTTTGCCGATAATTGTGGTGTCATCGGCAAACATGTAGATAGCAATGGAATTGTGCATCGCCACACGGTCAGGGGTTTATAATGGGTAGAGCAGTGGGCTAAGCACACGTACTTAGAGTGCACCTGTGTTGATAATCAGTGGGGAGGAGACTTGGTTCCCAATTCATACTGACTGTGGTCTTCCGAAGAGAATGTCACGGATCAGATTGCAGAGTGGGGTAGAGAGGGCTAGAGTTTCTGCTTTTTGACCAACACTAAGGGAATAATGGTATTTTAGGACAAGATACAGTGGATACCTAATCCTATAATTGCCATTTTTGGATCAACAGAGACAACCTATTTGAATTTAACTATGTCTCAATCCCATGTGGTCTTTCTTGCCACCTTGTTGCTAGACTTTCAATGTTGATGAGATGGAAAGATGCTGTCCTTCCTTCCAATACTCAATGGCTATCTGATATGGTGGATGGTGGCATGCCTAACTTCATCTAAAATCAGATGTTCTTCCACTGAATCGCATTTAAACTTTCTATATTTCTGGGCTCCTTTTATTCATTATTTTCAGAACTTATAATATCATTTGGCACTTTGCTTGCTGAGTTGAGGTTCTCATTTAACGCTAGTGAATTTATGTGGACATTCCAGAGAACTTCAGAAGGGAAGGGAATAGAATTTGGAGTATAGTATAATATTTACTTTTTGAAATAGTTTTCAATTCACCATATGTTATTGTTTAAGCGTTTCCCACCTATATTTCTGTTAGCTTGTTATGCCATTGTGGTTATTCACAATAGATTTAATATTGTTATACAACTATTTTTTATCTGCATTTTCCTTTCTATATATTTCCATGGATTAATGTCTTCTATTTGTTTCCTGTTTCTATAAAGGCCAATGAAAATATTGAAAAAGAAACATGAAAAAATGGGCCTCCTGCCAAATGCAAGACTTGGAATAGTCCTCCTGCCGGATGTGCAATGGGCCTCCTTCTAGATGTGGAATGGACTACCTTCTGGATGTGGGATGGGCTTCCTGCCGGATGTGGTATGAACTTCCTACTGGAAGTGGAATGGTACTCCTGCCAGATGTGGAATGGACCTGCTGCCAGATGTGGTATGGACCTCCTTCTGGATGTGGAATGGACATCCTGCCAGATATGGAATGGACCTCGTGCTGGATGTGGAATGGACCACCTTCTGGATGTGGAATGGGCTTCCTGCTGGATGTGGATTGGGCCTAATGCTGGATGTGGATTGGGCCTCATGCTGGAAGTGGATTGGTCCTCCAGCTGGATGTGTAATGGGCCTCAAGCCAGATGTGGAATGGACCTCCTGCTGGATGATATTGCAGGTTGAATTAACCTCCCTTTAGAGTTTATTCTTTTCCTGAGAGGTGGTGCTTCCCTACCAGACCATGATGCAACAACCAGAATGAGTTTCTTCAATGACATACTGAATCTCCACAGACACTTCAAACAGTGTATTCACTGGCGAGCCGTCTTTAGGAATGCATTAATGGAGACTCCAGAACAGATGTTTTGAGCTCTTAACATTCAGGAATTTGAAAATCTGTGCTCCTAAGCCCTTTGTGAGGAATGGGTCATTTTCTGCTAACTTCCGCTTGAGGTCCACAATCTTCTCTTTTGTTTTGTTGACAATGAGGGGAAGGTTGTTGTTGTTACACACACAACATCTATGTCCCACCTGTACACTTTCTCATTAGCATTTGTGATTCTGCAAACAATTGTGGAGTTGTCGGCAAATGTGTAGATCGCAATGGAATTGGGCCTCACAATACAGTCATGTGTTCATAATGAGTAGAGCAATGAGTTAAGCACTCATCCTTGGAATGTACCCGTGTGGTTAATCAGTGGGGTGGAAACATTGTTTCCAATTTGTACTGATTGGTCTTCCGATGAGGATATCAAAGATCCAATGGCAGAGGGAGGTACCGAGGGCTAGAGATAGTAGGTTCTTGTCCAGCACCGAGGGAATAATGTTATTGAAGCATGAGGTACAGGTGATGAAGAGAAACCTTTAGTTCTCAGTGTCTATATCATACATTATCCATTTATTGGACTTTTTTGGATTAACTGAGAAAATCTATTTGAATTTAACTGTGTCTCAATCCCATGTGGTCTCTTTTGCCGCCTTGTAGCTAGTCTTTCATTGTTGAAGAATTGGAGTATCCTTCAAATACTCAAATGATTATCTGATACGGTGGCGTGCCTAACTTTGTAGAAAATATGATATTCTGCCACTGTATCGCATTTAAACTTTCTATTTTTAAGGCATCCTTTAATTGATTATTTTCGAACTTATTTTATCACTTGGAACTTGCTTTGCGTGTTTGTGGGCTTTTTTTAATGGTGGTGAAACTATACGTACGTACGAAAGAACTTTAGAAGGGAAATGGAAGGTATTTGGAGTATTGTATAATATTTACTTTTTTAATCTATTTACAATTAAGCTTATGTTATCATTGTTTATTTCTGATTGACTGTTATGGTATTATAGTTATACATAATATATTTAGTTTTATTATATAACTGTTTTTTTACCTGCATATTCCTTTTTATATATTACCATTGAATAATGGCTTCTATTTGTTTCCTGCTTCTTGTAAAGCCCTTTGAAAATCTTGAAAAAGAATCATAAAAAGAATGATCCTCCTGCTGGATGTGGAATGGACCTCCTGCCGGATGTGGTATGGACCTCCTGCCGGACGTGGTATGGACCTCCTCCCGGATGTGGTATGGACCTCCTGCCGGATGTGGTATGGACCTCCTGCCGGATGTGGTATGGACCTCCTGCCGGATGTTTTACTGTCCTCCTGCCGGATGTGGTATGGACCTCCTGCCGGACGTGGTACGGACCTCCTGCCGGACGTGGTATGGACCTCCTGCTGGATGTGGTACGGATCTCCTGCCGGATATGGTATGGACCTCCTGCCGGATGTGGTATGGACCTCCTGCCGGATGTGGTATGGTCCTCCTGCCAGGTGTGGTATGAACCACGTTCTGGATGTGGTACGGACCTCCTGCCGGACGTGGTATGGACCTCCTGCCGGATGTGGTATGGACCTCCTGCCGGATGTGGTATGGACCTCCTGCCAGATGTGGTACGGGCCTCCTGCCGGATGTGGCATGGACCTCCTGCCGGATGTGGTATGGACCTCCTGCCGGATGTGGTATGGACATCTTCCCGGACGTGGTATGGACCTCCTGCCGGATGTGGTATGGACCTCCTGCCGGATGTGGTATGGACCTCCTGCCGGACGTGGTATGGACCTCCTGCCGGACGTGGTATGGACCTCCTGCCGGATGTGGTATGGACCTCCTGCCAGATGTGGTACGGGCCTCCTGCCAGATGTGGAATGGTGCTCGGACTTTATCTACAGAGGAGGTGGAGCAAGGAGAGATCGTTCAGGTTCAATGGTCAAGGGCAAATAAAAAGAGGGTGAGTACATGGGAGAGGCCAGCGATGAGGGGCCCAGTGAATGAGTGGCACGGAGAAGGAGTGGGGCTTCGAGGCTTTGGCTCAAGAGGCTTCAGCGTGAAGAGGCTGAGGACGAGCAAATCAGGGCTAAGGTAAGACGATCACATTTAATTTAATAGATCTTTTTATTTTTCTCTTGTAAGGTGAGAGAAGAAAGAGTCAGGATGAATGCGAAGGCATTTGCTGCTCACAGTGTCAGATGTGGGAAGTCATGGAGTCTTCTAGTCTCCCGGACATCCACGTCTGCACTACATCAAGAAGTCTCCATTTCCTCATTGACAAATCACCTTTTAAAAAGGAAAAACTAAACATTTCTCTAATCTCCTGTTCAGTTACTGCTTTGTCTTCTAAGTCAACATGACTTGTATCTGCTCTCTGCTGGCAAATTAACTCTTTCCTTGACAAAGAGAAATCCTTACTCTCACAATTACCTTTCTCTTTCAAAACCATTTCAGAAGCACCTGGCAAATCTCTGTCAACTGGATCTTCTTCATCTCTCAATCATTTCTTAGACATGGACCTTGTTACTGTCTTCTTTGGCTTGGCTTCGCGGACGAAGATTTATGGAGGGGGTAAAAAGTCCACGTCAGCTGCAGACTCGTTTGTGGCTTACAAGTCCGATGCGGGACAGGCAGACACGATTGCAGCGGTTGCAGGGGAAAATTGGTTGGTTGGGGATGGGTGTTGGGTTTTTCCTCCTTTGTCTTTTGTCAGTGAGGTAGGCTCTGCGGTCTTCTTCAAAGGAGGTTGCTGCCCGCCAAACTGTGAGGCGCCAAGATGCACGGTTTGAGGCGATATTAGCCCACTGGCGGTGGTCAATGTGGCAGGCACCAAGAGATTTCTTTAGGCAGTCCTTGTACCTTTTCTTTGGTGCACCTCTGTCACGGTGGCCAGTGGAGAGCTCGCCATATAACATGATCTTGGGAAGGCGATGGTCCTCCATTCTGGAGACGTGACCCATCCAGCGCAGCTGGATCTTCAGCAGCGTGAACTCGATGCTGTCGACCTCTGCCATCTCGAGTACTTCGACGTTAGGGATGTAAGCGCTCCAATGGGTGTTGAGGATGGAGCGGAGACAACGCTGGTGGAAGCGTTCTAGGAGCCGTAGGTGGTGCCGGTAGAGGACCCATGATTCGGAGCCGAACAGGAGTGTGGGTATGACAACGGCTCTGTATACGCTTATCTTTGTGAGGTTTTTCAGTTGGTTGTTTTTCCAGACTCTTTTGTGTAGTCTTCCAAAGGCGCTATTTGCCTTGGCGAGTCTGTTGTCTATCTCATTGTCGATCCTTGCATTTGATGAAATGGTGCAGCCGAGATAGGTAAATTGGTTGACCGTTTTGAGTTTTGTGTGCCCGATGGAGATGTGGGGGGGCTGGTAATCATGGTGGGGAGCTGGCTGATGGAGGACCTCAGTTTTCTTCAGGCTGACTTCCAGGCCAAACATTTTCGCAGTTTCCGCAAAGCAGGACGTCAAGCGCTGAAGAGCTGGCTCTGAATGGGCAACTAAAGCGGCATCGTCTGCAAAGAGTAGTTCACGGACAAGTTTCTCTTGTGTCTTGGTGTGAGCTTGCAGGCGCCTCAGATTGAAGAGACTGCCATCCGTGCGGTACCGGATGTAAACAGCGTCTTCATTGTTGGGGTCTCTCATGGCTTGGTTCAGCATCATGCTGAAGAAGATTGAAAAGAGGGTTGGTGCGAGAACACAGCCTTGCTTCACGCCATTGTTAATGGAGAAGGGTTCAGAGAGCTCATTGCTGTATCTGACCCGACCTTGTTGGTTTTCGTGCAGTTGGATAATCATGTTGAGGAACTTTGGGGGACATCCGATGCGCTCTAGTATTTGCCAAAGCCCTTTCCTGCTCACGGTGTCGAAGGCTTTGGTGAGGTCAACAAAGGTGATGTAGAGTCCTTTGTTTTGTTCTCTGCATTTTTCTTGGAGCTGTCTGAGGGCAAAGACCATGTCAGTAGTTCCTCTGTTTGCGCGAAAGCCGCACTGTGATTCTGGGAGAATATTCTCGGCGACACTAGGTATTATTCTATTTAGTAGAATCCTAGCGAAGATTTTGCCTGCAATGGAGAGCAACGTGATTCCCCTGTAGTTTGAGCAGTCTGATTTCTCGCCTTTGTTTTTGTACAGGGTGATGATGGTGGCATCACGAAGATCCTGAGGCAGTTTACCTTGGTCCCAACAAAGCTTGAAAAACTCATGCAGTTTGGCATGCAGAGTTTTGCCGCCAGCCTTCCAGACTTCTGGGGGGATTCCATCCATACCTGCTGCTTTGCCACTTTTCAGTTGTTCGATTGCCTTATATGTCTCATCCAGGGTGGGAACCTCATCCAGCTCTAGCCTTAGGGGCTGTTGAGGGAGCTGGAGCAGGGCGGAATCTTGGACTGAGCGGTTGGCACTGAAGAGAGATTGGAAGTGTTCTGACCATCGGTTGAGGATGGAGATCTTGTCGCTGAGGAGGACTTTGCCGTCTGAGCTGCGCAGCGGGCTTTGGACTTGGGGTGAGGGGCCGTACACAGCCTTTAGAGCCTCGTAGAAACCCCTGAAGTCGCCAATGTCCGCGCGGAGCTTCTCCTCCAGGAAAACAAGGACTGGTTTGTCGAAAACAGCCAGGAAATCCAGGAGCTGCTGGCAAAGAAGCGAGCTGCCCACCAGGCTCACCTTACAAAGCCGTCCTGTCCAGAGAAGAAACAAGCCTTCCGTCGCGCATGCAGCCATCTTCAGCGCAAACTCCGGGAGATCCAAAATGAGTGGTGGACTAGCCTCGCCAAACGTACCCTTGTTACTGTACATGCCAGATATATCTCACAATTCTCTTCCACCTCTTCTTTCCTAGGCCTGCTTGTTAATCTTAAAACTGACCCAACTCTATCTTCTATTAGCCTAATCAGGCCCTAATAAAATTGAGACTCCCTGCATGGGAAACTTTGGGATTACTCCTACCACAACAGGTCCTTTAACTAACTCTGAATTTAGCACTATTTTGTGGAGAGATATTGACTCCACCTCACCTCCAACACCTTTAATCGCTCCCCTGTGTCAGTTCTTTGATCAAGAGATAAAATCCCTTGTTCTATCAATCATTGTGTTGAACCAGTTTCCCTAAGAATTTTAACTTGTACCTGTGATTCTCCCTCCTTTACTGAAACAAAGTCGTATGAAACAAAAAGTTTTAAAACATCCATGACACCCTTATCAGATTTAGAATCTTTGCTCTCTCTAAATTCAACTGTTTGAATAGATGCTTCCGGTAAAACTTTCTTTTCTCTTTTGCTTTTCAATACTAGACAATTTGCAATAACATGACCAGGATTTTTACACAAATGACATCCAAATCCAGAAGTTCTGTCCTTTCCAACCTTCTCTCCAGACTTAATTTCAGGCTTACTCTCCTGTTCCTTATTAATCCTCTGAACAGGCTTGTCACTCTGCTCCACATTAATTTTCTGAAAATGCCCACCATGTTGACATGTACTTTTATGAATTAATGCAAATTGGTCAGCCATTCGAGCTGCATGTTGCCACGTAGCCACGTCACTCTCATCCAAGTATCATTTCAATTCCCTTGGCCACACCTTTTAAGTTCTTCAAAAACATCAATTCTCTTAATCTGTCAAAATCATTATTTATTCCTCTTTTTAAAAATTTTTTTTTAATTTTTCACACTATAAACCATACTGACCAAAATACATACAGACATTTTTTCTCTTGAATATATAGAGTCATTTTCTCCCCGTTTTCCCCCTCCCTTCCCTCCCTCCCTCACCCCCTTCCCATTTATTTAAAGTTCAATCTATAAGATACATTAAACCCGTTAAACAATGTCATCACTTAAAAAAAATAAACAGAAATGTTTGTCTTTTACTTTTTTATACTGTGTCAGTTCATTTCGTTGTCTTCTCCTTCTGTCATTTTCGGTGGTGGAGGTCCGTGGTAGGATTTCTCTATAGTGTTTCATGTATGGTTCCCATATTTGTTTGAATATTGTGATGTAATTTCTTAAATTATATGTTATTTTTTTCTAATGGAATACATTTATTTATTTCTATGTACCATTGTTGTATTCTCAAGTTGTCTTCTAATTTCCACGTTGACATAATACATTTTTTTGCTTCAGCTAAGTTTATCATAATAAATCTTTTTTGTGCTCCATCTAAATCAAGTCCAAATTATTTATTTCTTATATTACTTAGAAGGAAGATCTCTGGGTTTTTGGTATATTGCTTTTTGTGATTTTATTTAATATCTGGTTTAGATCTTCCCAAAACTTTTCCCCTTTCTCACATGTCCAAATTGCATGTATTGTTCCCATTTCCTTTTTACAGCAAAAACATCTGTCTGATACTGTTGGGTCCCATTTATTTAACTTTTGGGGTGTGATGTATAGCCTGTGTAACGAATTATATTGTATCATGCGTAACCTTGTGTTTATTGTATTTCACATAGTTCTGGAGCATAGCTTTTCCCACGTTTCATTCTTTATCTTTATGTTTAGATCTTGTTCCCATTTTTGTTTAGGTTTACAGTTAGTTTCCTCGTTCTCCTTTTCTTGCAGTTTGATGTACATGTTTGTTATAAATTTTTTAATTATCATTGTGTCTGTAATCACATATTCAAAATTGCTTCGTTCTGGTAACCTCAGACTGTTTCCCAATTTGTCCTTCAAGTAGGTTTTCAGTTGGTGGTATGGAAACATTGTATCGTGAGTTATATTATATTTGTCCTTCATTTGTTCAAAAGATAATAATTTATTTCCAGAAAAACAATTTTCTATTCTTTTGATCCTTTTTCTCTCCCATTCTATGAAGGAAAGGTTATTTATTGTGAAAGGGATTCGTTGATTTTGCGTCAATATTAATTTTGGTAGTTGATCATTTATTTTATTCCTTTCTACGTGAATCTTCTTCCAAATGTTGAGCAGATGGTGCAATACTGGTGAATTCCTATGTTGCACCAATTTCTCATCCCACTCGTATAGTATATGTTCAGGTATCTTCTCCCTTATTTTATCTAGTTCTAATCTGGTCCAATCTAGTTTTTCTCTTGTTTGATAAAAATCTGATAGGTATCTTAATTGTGCTGCTCTATAATAATTCCTAAAGTTTGGTAGTTGTAAACGTCCTTGTTTGTACCATTCTGTTAATTTATTTAGTGCTATCCTCAGTTTCCCCCCTTTCCATAAGAATTTCCTTATTATTTTCTTTTGCTCTTGAAGAATTTCTCTGTTAGGTGATGAAATAGGTATTGTATCCTTGGGAAGATGTTCATTTTAATACAATTTATCCTTCCTATCAGTTTTAGTGGTAAGTCTTTCCAGTGCTCTAAGTCGTCTTGTAATTTTTTCATTAATGGGTGATAATTTAGTTTACATCGATGGCTGAGATTATTATTTAGTTGTATACCTAGGTATTGAATTGCTTGTGTTTGCCATCTAAATGGTGATTCTTTCTTAAACTTTGTGAAATCCGCATTATTCATTGGCATTGCTTCACTTTTATTTGCGTTAATCTTGTACCCCGATACTTCTCCATAATCCTTCAATTTCTTATGAAATTCTTTTATTGATATTTCTGGTTCTGTTAAGTATATTATAACGTCATCTGCAAATAGACTAATTTTATATTCCTTCTCTTTTATTTTTATCCCTCTTATTTTATTTTCTGTCCTTATCAGTTCTACTAGTGGTTCTGTAGCTAACGTGAATAGTGAGGGAGATAGTGGACATCCCTGCCTTGTTGATCTGCTTAAGTTAAATTGTTTTGATATATATCCATTTACTGTCACTTTCGCCATTGGTCCCTTATATAATGCTTTAATCCAATTAATATATTTCTCTGGTAGGTTGAATTTTTGTAGTACTTTGAATAAATAATTCCATTCTACTCTGTCAAAGGCTTTTTCTGCATCTAAAGCAACCGCTACTGTTGGAGTTTTTTTTTCCTTGTACTGCATGGATGAAGTTAATGAATTTAAAGATATTGTCCGTTGTTCATCTTTTTTTAATAAATCCAGTTTGTTCTTGTTTTACTATTTTTGGTACACAGTCAGCCAATCTATTTGCTAATAGTTTAGCTATTATCTTATAATCTGTGTTAAGTAGAGATATTGGTCTATACGATCCTGGTGTTAGTGCATCTTTCCCCGACTTTGGTATTACTGTAATCATTGCTGTTTTGCATGAATCTGGTATGTTTTGTGTTTTTTCAATCTGGTTCATTACTTCCAGGAGAAGAGGAATGAATAAGTCTTTAAATGTTTTATAGAATTCTATTGGGAGTCCATCCTCTCCCGGTGTTTTATTGTTCGGTAGTTTTTTTAATATCTCCTTTATTTCTTCTATTTCAAATGGTTATATTAATTTATTTTGCTCCTCTGTTTGTAATTTCGATAGTTCAATTTTAGTTAGAAATTCATCTATTTTGACTTCTTTCCCTTCATTTTCAATTTGATATAGTTGTTCGTAGAATTCCCTGAAGTTTTTGTTGATCTCCGTTGGGCTATATGTAATTTGTTTGACCTTTTTCCTTGATGCTAATACTGTTCTTTTAGTTTGTTCTGTCTTATGCTGCCATGCTAGTATTTTGTGCATTTTTTCTCCTAGCTCATAATATTTCTGTTTTGTCTTCATTATGTTCTTCTCCACCTTATATGTTTGTATAGTTTCATATTTTATTTTCTTTTCCGTCAATTCTCTTCTTTTAGTTGTATCTTCCTTTATTGCTAATTCTTTTTCTGTATTTGTTATTTTCCTTTCCAACAGTTCAATTTCCTGATTGTAGTCCTTCTTCATCTTAGTTACATAACTTATTATCTGTCCTCTGAAGAACGCTTTCATTGCATCCCACAATATAAATTTATCTTTCACTGATTCTGTATTTATTTCAAAGTACATATTAATTTGTCGCTCAATGAATTCTCTAAAATCCTATCTTTTAAGTAGCATGGAGTTTAATTTCCATCTAAACATTCTGGGTGGGATAAATAGCTGGACTTACTGGGGCTCGGTCTGAGAAAGGTTGGAGGAGGCAGTGGGTCAGCGTCTGGTGTCGTGTGAGAGGAGGAGGAGCCAAGAGACAGCATCAGAGAGGTGAGTAGCATAAATAGCTGGACTTACCGGGGCTCGGTCTTAGAAAGGTCGGAGTCGGGGTCGGAGGAGGCAGTGAGTCAGCGCCTGGGGTCGTGTGAGTGGAGGAGGAGGAGCCAGGAGAGAGCCTCAGAGAGGTGAGTAGCATAAATAGCTGGACTTACCGGGGCTCGGTCTGATAAAGGTCGGACTCGGGGTCGGAGGAGGCAGTGAGTCAGCGCCTGGTGTCGTGTGAGAGGAGGAGGAGCCAGGAGAGAGCATCAGAGAGGTGAGTAGCATAAATAGCTGGATATCCGGGGCTCGGTCTGAGAAAGTTCGGACTCGGGGTCGGAGGTGGCAGTAAGTCAGCGCCTGCTGTCGTGTGAGAGGAAGAGGATCCAGGAGAGAGCATCAGAGATGTGAGTAGCATAAATAGCTGGACTTACCAGGGCTCGGTCTGAGAAAGTTTGGACTCGGGGTCGGAGGAGGCAGTGAGTCAGCGCCTGGTGTCGTGTGAGAGGAGGAGGAGCCAGGAGACAGCATCAGAGACGTGAGTAGCATAAATAGCTGGACTTACCCGGGCTCAGTCAGAGAAAGGTCAGACTCGGGATCGGAGGAGGCAGTGAGTCAGCGCCTGGTGTCGTGTGAGAGGAGGAGGATCCAGGAGAGAGCATCAGAGATGTGAGTAGCATAAATAGCTGGACTTACCGGGGCTCAGTCTGAGAAAGGTCAGACTCGGGATCGGAGGAGGCAGTGAGTCAGTGTCTTGTGTCATGTGAGAGGAGTTCATTGGCGTTAATTGGTAAGGGCTAATAAAAGGATTAGAAAGGGAGGGAGTGGTAGGGATGTGGCATGAGCTTCCGGCAGACGTAGTTGAGGCGGGATCATTGGTTACATTTAAGGAAAAACTGGATAGTTACATAGAGAGGAGAGGACTGGAGGGGTATGGACCGGGTGCTGATCAGTGGGACTAGGAGGGTGGGGATTTGTTACGGCATGGACTAGTAGAGCCGAACTGGCCTGTTCTGTGCTGTAAGTGGTTATATGGTTATATGGTTATATATATGGGATTTCCTCTAGCTCTAGCCAATAACAGGGGTGAGTGATCCGATAACAATCTAGCTTTATATTCTGTTTTCTTAACTCTTCCTTGAATGTGGGCTGATAACAGGAATAGGTCTATCCTTGAGTATGTTTTATGTCTACCCAAATAATATGAACATTCCTTTTCCTTTGGTTGTTGTTTCCTCCATATATCCAAAAGTTGCATTTCCTGCATCGATTTAATTATAAATTTGGTTACTTCGTTCTTTCTGTTAGTCTTTTTTTCCAGTTTTATCCATGTTTGAGTCCAAATTAAGGTTAAAATCCCCTCCTATTAGTATATTCCCTTGCGAATCTGCGATCTACAAAAAGATATCTTGCATAATTTTTTGATCATCTTAATTAGGTGCGTATACATTGAGTAAATTCCAAAATTCTGAATATATCTGTCATTTTATCATTACATACCTCCCTGCTGGATCTATTATTTCCTCTTCTATTTTGATTGGTACATTTTTATTGATTAATATAGCTACTCCTCTGGCTTTTGAATTATCTGATGCTGCTGTTACATGTCCTATCCAATCTCTCTTTAATTTATTGTGTTCCACTTCAGTTCGATGTGTTTCTTGCACAAATGCTATATCAATTTTTTCTTTCTTCAGTAAATTTAACGGTTTCTTCCTTTTGATTTAGTTATGTATTCCATTAATATTTAAAGTCAACATGGTCATTTCATACTTTGTTTGTCTTTCCTTTCCGTTTCCTCATCACCACCTTCCCTTCTTATCCATTTCTGCTTTCTTTTTTTGAACACATTGTAAGACAACACTTCTAAAACATAAAATATTTCCACTATTCCCACATCTAAAATTCCTTTAACCCGAATAATCCCTCCCTTTTCTGAGTTGCCCTTTGTTCCTTGTTGGGCAACTACATCTCCGCTCTCCATTTGGATTTGCGAACCCGCTCGCAAGCGTCAACTGATTTAACTGTACTGTTATTCTTCCCCACCCAGCACCCCCCAGAAATGATTTTAATCTTCATATATAACAAAGCTCACTCTCTTAATTCCCTCCTTTCTTCCTTTCTTTCCCTTCTTAGTTCTTACTTATACTTCATTCTTCTTTTTGAGATATAGTTTGTTGTCATTTTTGTTCTTTTTACATCTCTTTATCTCACTGTCTGTTTTGTAGGTGTTCTGCAAATTTTTGTGCTTCTTCCGGATCCGAGAATAGTTTGCTTTGCTGCCCTGGGATAACTATTTTAAGCACCGCTGGATATTTTATCATAAATTTATAACCTTTTTTCCATAGGGTCGATTTTGCTGCGTTAAACTCCTTCCTCTTCTTCAGGAGTTCAAAACTTATGTCTGGATAGAAATTTTTTTTGACCTTTGTATTCCAATGGTTTTTTGTGTTCTCTTATTTTTTTCAGTGTCTTCTCCAATATATTTTCTCTTGTCGTATATCTTAAGAATTTTACAAGAATGGATCTTGGTTTTTGTTGTGGTTGTGGTTTTGGGGCTAATGTTCTATGTGCCCTTTCTATTTCCATTCCTTCCTGTAATTCTGGCCTTCCTAGGACTCTGGGGATCCATTCTTTTATAAATTCTTTCATATTTTTGCCTTCTTCATCTTCCTTCAGGCCCACTATCTTTATATTGTTTCTCCTATTATAGTTTTCCTTTATATCCATCTTCTGAGCTAACAGCGCACTTTTGTTTGGCTCCGTGAGCCATTTTTGTAGTCCTGAGTTCGGGGTTTCCACTGACCTCACTGAGCGGGCTTCTCTCTCCACGGCGGGCCTCCTCGTACAGGTAAGGCCTTCACCTTTCTCTTCCGACGTCTTTCCTTCTTCTTTTCTTCCAGTTGTTTTTGGTTTTTCTTTCTTTGCTGCCATTTTCTCCACACTTTTATTTTTAATTTCTTATGGTTTCTGTGTTTGTAGCTTTGCTTTTTCTTTACCTTTTTAAGTTTTCTGGAGAGGGCTGGTGTTTTCTTCCCGGTCACTATTCCTTCACGTGACTTCCCTCATTATTTATTCCTCTTGAGGCACAATCCATATAAGATTGATTCTATGTTTTTATCAAACTCCTACATTTTTCTCTATCCGCTTCTGAATACATCTTTCTGAACTATATCATAATTTGCCACTTGTTGTACAGTCAAGCTAGAGGATGCAATTTGTGCTTCTCCCTTCAATACAGGTTGGAGCATTAATGTCCACTTCTTTTTAGGTCATTTTGAACTATCAGCGACCTTTTCAAAAACTGAAAATAGGTATCTATCTCTCCCTCATCAAAAGGAGGCACTAGATTTACCTCTCTACTTGGCAAAAACCTCTCCGCAGGAATTACAGCTTCAGCTCTCTTACTTTGCTCCCTATCAATTTTCATCCTCTCAAATTTAATCTGGCTTTCAGCGAACTCGAACTCATATCTCCTCTGTTTTTCAGCTTCCTCTTTTTGACTTTTCGCCTCTTCTCCGCCGTTTAGACTCTTCTATCCTCAATTCCTCCAATTCCAATTGCAACTCACCAGATCTATCCTCTGGAAAACCTTCTAAGTCTTTCTGAACAAATTTATCCTCACTTATACATTATTTCACTATAACCTCTGAATTTGTACTTTCCTCATCCAATGTTTCAATTCAGTCTGTTTTAATGCCTTAGAAATAACCATCAGTCCCTCTTTTCCTTTGCTCCTCAGTTCCGCAAATAATGGTTCTGACAAAATCTTATCAACATCCATTGATGCTGTTTCTCACAATTAACTATTAATCCATAAAACTCTTGTTCAATGGGCTGGACGAGCTCAGATATAATGTTACGAGCCCAAAGGACCCCAAAACCCAGCAGCAATAGACAAGTCGTTACTTAAACAAAAGTTGTTTTTAATTATCTTTAAAAATGAAAACAGAATCAAACTTAAACTTATCTCTATTAACTTAACTAAACCAACTTAACCCCCTTCTAATTCTAAGCACACATGTATGTCATGTGTGTGTAAACTCATGAAAAGTTCTTTTTTTCACAGTTCAATCTCATTTCTCATTCTTCTAAGTACACTGGTTGCAGGCAAATCTTATACTGTGCAGAGACTTTAACAGATAGAAAGTTCACCAGGCTTCAGTGCATGAAAGGTATGTGTTTACCACTCTGGAAGATTCTCATCAGGTTTGCAGAGAGAGATGTGATGTTCCAGGAGTTCCACAACTGAGGTTCCACCATTAGCTGATGAAACTTGCCCCATCTGGATTATCCAGATGCTAACGTCTTTCTTTTAGGCTCCTACAGAATTCCTTTCTGTTTCAATTATTCCAAGAGAAACATCGGAAAGACAGCACATCCAGCCATCTGCCACTCTGGAGTTTCTGTTCCAGTTCCATCCAGCTTCTCCTACTTGTTTCAGATATGACTGTTCACTCTCTCTCTCTCTCTCTCTCTCTCTCTCTCTCTCTCTCTCTCTCTCTCTCTCTCTCTCTCCCTCTCACTCTCTCTCTCCCTCTCACTCTTTCACTCTCACTCTCACTTGAAAAGACCCCTCCTCTTGCAAATAATAGGAGTTAGTCTTCTGCTAATGCGGCTGGGGTGAGCATGGAATTGGAACACTGTTGTTTTTAGGTAAACAAGATCCCCGGAGTGAGCACTTTGCAGAAAGGTCAGAAGTCTTGTAAAAATATTCAACACTGATGATCGGTCTCCAGTCCATTCATTTCATAACATAACATATAACATAACAATTACAGCACGGAAACAGGCCATTAGGCCCTTCTAGTCCGCACCGAACCAAACACCCCTTTCTAATCCCACCTCCCTGCACAATGCCCATAACCCTCCATCTTCCTCTCATCCATATACCTGTCCAACCTTTTCTTAAATAATACAATTGACTCCGCCGCCACTATTTCTCCCGGAAGATCATTCCACACAGCTACCACTCTCTGAGTAAAGAAGTTCCCCCTCATGTTACCTCTAAACCTCTGCCCCTTAATTCTTAACTCATGTCCTCTTGTTTTAATCTTTCCTCCTCTTAACGGAAATAGTCTATCCACATCCACTCTGTCTATCCCTTTCATAATCTTAAATACTTCTATCAAATCCCCTCTCAACCTTCTATGCTCCAAAGAATAAAGACCCAATCTGTCCAATCTCTCCCCATACTCCAGATGCTTAAACCCAGGCAACATTCTGGTAAACCTTCTCTGCACTCTCTCCACTCTGTTTATATCCTTCCTATAATTAGGCGACCAGAACTGCACACAGAACTCCAAATTAGGCCGCACCAACGTCTTATACAATCTCAACATCACCTCCCAACTCCTATATTCCATGCAATGATTGATAAAGGCCAGCATACTAAAAGCCTTCTTCACCACCCTATTCACGTGAGTTTCTACCTTCAGGGAACGATGTACCGTCACTCCTAAATCTTTCTGCTCTTCTGTATTCCTCAATGCTCTCCCATTTACCACATATGTCCTATTCTGATTCTTCTTACCAAAATGAAGCACCTCACACTTATCAGCATTAAATTCCATCTGCCATTTTTCAGCCCACTTTTCTAAGCAGCCCAAATCCCTCTGCAATCCTTGAAAACCTTCTTCATTATCCACTATTCCACCTATCTTAGTATCGTCTGCATATTTACTAATCCAATTCACCACCCCATCATCTAGATCATTAATGTATATAACGAACAACAATGGGCCCAATACAGATCCTTGAGGCACACCACTGGTCACCGGCCTCCAACCTGACAGACAATTATCCACTACCACTCTCTGGCCTCTCCCTTTCAGCCAATGTTCAATCCATTTGACTATCTCAAAATTTATACCTAAACACTGCACCTTCCTAACTAACCTTCCATGTGGTACCTTATCGAAGGCCTTACTGAAGTCCATATAGACAACATCCACTGCGCTACCCTCATCCACATTCCTAGTCACCTCTTCAAAAAATTCAATCAGATTGGTCAAACATGACCTTCCTCCCACAAATCCATGTTGAGTGCTCCTGATCAGACCCTGTCTATCCAGATGTTTATAAGTACTATCTCTAAGAATTTCCTCCATTAATTTACCTACCACAGACGTCAAACTTACAGGCCGATAGTTGCCAGGCTTCCTCCTTGAACCCTTTTTAAATAACGGAACCACATGCGCAATGCGCCAATCCTCCGGCATTATCCCCATATCTAATGACATTTCATGACATTATTTCAATTAGCACGTACTTGTGAAATGTGCAAAGGATTCTCCATATTTTCAGTAAAGTCACTGAATATGAATTCTTCTGTATTACAAATGCAATCTGTTTTAAAATGTGTGTGTGTATATATGTTACCTTCTCTAACTTTAACAATTTATCTCCTAACTATATCTACAAATATTACATTACAGTATCCTCCTGTTTCAAACAACCATCAATTGTACCAGCCTGGAACACGTGGACTCCAAAGGTGCAGAGAGTTTGCGGAGGATAGGAATTATACCAGAAACCCTAGCAAATTTCTGCGGATGCCATCTTCTCGAGGCAATTGACTGACTAGGAGGGTGAGAGAGGTGAGTGAGATTGGCCTGTTGGGTGCCAACATGTCTTTAAATGTTTTAAAGTGCCTTTAAAATGAACTCAGGGTTGAACAGTAGGGTTTACAAATTGGATGGTAACAGGATTTTAACCTGCCAATTTGGCATGTTTTCTACCTGTGTACAAGCCAATTGGTGAGTAGAATAAAAAAAATGCTGCACAGGTTTTCAAATCACATTGGAGGTGGATTATCGCCCCATGTACACGTACTGTGTAGCTGCTTCTGGACAATTTGTAAGCGATCATGGATGCCCAGTTAGAAAATTACTTCAATGCTTGCATGGTTACACTTAAACCTTCACGCCATGAGAACGCCAGAACAGTACCAACAGCATGGTGGATTATGGGTAAGAAGTCGGCCATTGCACCTGCTTCAACGCCATTCCCCACCGGACCACTATAGGCTCCTCTGACTACCCACTCCACTCTCCACCAGTCCAACAGTGTTTCTCTGCTGGCCCGATGGCAGTCCCACTCCCCCAACCCAGACACCATTCCTACGCAAGGCCCTGACAGCGTTCTGCCCCAGCATCGACAGCTTTGCCACTTGCACCTGATTCTGTGTTCATCCTCCAGCCCTAACAGCATTCCAACTCCATGCTCACTCCAGCCCCAACAGCATCCTGCACCCACCCTGGCAACTTATTGTTTTGGAGGCCAACACGAGGAACGGGATTACCAGCGGGGCCTCTGGTGACGCGGTGAATGTGTGACACCTCTCTTACGGCGTTTTTGAAGGGGCAATTTAGGACCGCACCCCCCTCATCGAAGGCGTGGTGTGAGATGTGCCATGCATTCACCGCGTCACTGGGCCCATGCAGGGAATTCCCTTTTCCCTGTGTTGGCCTCCAAGCGGCAAGTGGCCGGGGTGTGGGTGTATCGGGTGGATGGGGGAGGTGTAGGGCTGGGATGATCATGGAGCGGGAGCACTGTTGGGCCGGAAGGCTAACGCGGTCAGGCCAGTGGGAAGTGGAGGGGACTGTTGGGATGGAGTGGGCCGGAGGGGAACGGAGTTGAGACAGGAGAAATGACCATCCTTACCCATAATCCCCCATGTGGCTGGAACTGCTCTGGCATTCCAGCAGCATGCATGTTTATGGGTAAGGAAGACGGCCATGGCACACAAGTGTTGACGTCATAACCTACCTGGGCCCCCACGATCGTTACATGTTGACAAGCAGCAGCAACATGGTGCGTATACACAGGTCGACAATCCACCTCCGAGGTGGTGTTCCAACCTCTGCAGTTTGTTTCTAAAAGTGTACCTAAATGGCCTTTACACGGGTAGAAAACCCGCAAATTGGCAGGTTAAACTCGTGCTACAATACCATTTGTTAACCCCTCGAGGCTGAGGAAGAGTTTGCTCCTGGAGAGGTGAGCTTCTTTAAGAAATTTAATGGACTTTGGAGTCGGTAATTGAGGCAGTGATTAGGGCCATCCAGTGTTCCGGTTGTCGGATGTGGGAAGTCAGGGACAGCACGTCTGTTCCTGATAACGACATGTGCAAAAGGTACATCAGGCTCCAGTTCCTGACAAACTGAGTTAGGGACCTGGAGATGGAGTTAGATTTTAAGGGAGACAGAGGTTGTGATAGGAGCTTCAGGGAGGCAGTTACACGTAAAAGTCAGGAGGCAGGGAAACAGTGTAGGCAGGGTTTAGTACTTTTTTCGGTAGGAATATATAGGTGAGCGCAACATTTTTGGCCGAAAGGCCTGCACTGTATTGTTCTGTGATGTGTGGTGGAAAGTGTGCTGAACGGCTACATCACGGTCTGGTACTGGGACACCGACACGTCTGATTGTAAAGTCCTGCTGAAGGTAGTGAACACAGCTCAGGACATCACAAGTGAAACCCTCCCCAAACTGAAAACTTCTTCGAGGAACACTGCCGTCGGAGAGCAGCAGCGTTCGTCAAGGATTCACAACACTCTGCATCTCTCTGTTCTCATTGCTACCATCAGGAAAGAGCTAGAGTTGCCACGAGACTCGCACCAGCAGGTTTAGGAACAGCTGCTACTCCTCCACCATCCAACAACAAACCCAATCGGGACTCATTAAACGGCTCGAATGTTTGGACTTGATTGAATTTTTTCCAGTTTGTTTCCAGTTCTTGATTTGTTTGCACGTTTATGTTCTGTTCAGTTCTTTTGCATCATACAGCACAGAAACAAGCCACTCGTCCCCTCTATTCTGTGCTACACCACTTTTTCGTATCAAGTCCCACTGACCCATGACTGCCTCCAGCTCCAACAGTGTCATCAGGTTTGCAAATGACATCTCAGTAGTTTTCCTAGTCAGCAATAACGACGGATCGTACAACAGAGAAGGGGTGGAAAATCTCATGAACTGAGGTAAGTGTAACATACTGGGTCTCAATGTGGACACAATTGCCGACTTCATGAGGACGAGGACCGACCACCCTCCACTACACATCAACAACTCTGTAGTGGAGAGAGTGGAGGACACCAATTTCCTTGGAGTTCACTGAACAAGAGACCGATCCTGGACACACAACATCTCCTCACTTGTCAGGAAGGTACAACCGAAACTTCAGTTCCTTATAGACTGAAGTAGGGAAGGTGACCGGCCAGCATCAGGTCAACTTTCTACAGCAGTTTTATCGAGAGTGTCCTGAGCATGGTTCGAATCACGACCGTCTGAAAAGAGTTTCCACGTTCCACCTGTGACTGCATAGGTTTTGTCCGGGTTCTCCGTTTTCCTCACATAATTCAAAATGAATTGGGTTAGTTGGTTAATTGGGTGTAATTGGGTGGCACAGGCTCAAGGGCTGAAGGGCCTGTTACCGCACTGTATGTCTAAATATAAATATTTATAACGTTTAACATGGAAACAACCAATTTGGTTCAACCTTTAAATCTGCCACGTCCATGTAGTACTGCGAGAGTCCAGTAGGGGGATGCAGCACTCCTCAAAAGGTTTACAATACAGTGCGGCACCCTACACTGGGGAAAACCAGCAGATCCGGCAGCCTCCATCAGAAGTGAAGGGCAGTCGACAAGTCAGGCTGATAGATTTAGACGTACAGGCCATTTCGGCCCAAGAGTCTGTGCCACCCAATTTACACCCAATTAGCCTACACCCCCAGTATGTATTAAACTGAGTCGCTGGGTAAAACCCACTCAGACACGGAGAGAACGTACAAACTCCTTACAGACAGCGCATGATTCGAGCCCCTGGCCCAGTCTCTGGTGCTGTAACATTGTTGTGCTAACCTCGACACCAACCATGGCTCCCAAGAATATCTAGCAGAGGATGGTTTTAATTCATTAACCTCTGTGTTATGGGCCCAGCACGCTTCATCGGCGCCTCTCTGCTTTCATGGAAACAGGATTATGAGCAGTACAAATGTAAGCAGGTTTAGGTGACACAAGAACCAGAGGGCATGGGTCAAGGGTGAAAAGTGAATTGTTGAAAGGAAACATTCGGGGGAACTTTTTCCTGCAGAGAGTGGTGGGAGTGTGGAACGAGCTGACACCTGACGTGGTGAAAACTGGCTTGATTATGACATTTAAATAAAATTTGGACCAGTCCCTGGATGAGAGGGGAATGAGGGGAAATGGATTAGGTTCATATGGACAGGTGTGGCACGGTTACTTTAGCTGTTAGTGCAGCACTCTTTGAGGGTCAGCGACTGTGATTGGGGTTCAAATCGGCGCTGCCTGTAAGGTGTTTGTACACTCTCCTCATGACTGTGTAAGGATCATCCGGGAGCTCCAGTTTCCTCCCACAGTTCAAAGCGTCCAGAGGGTGGAGGTTAATTGGATGTGTTATGAGCCCAGAGGTCCCCAAAACCCAGCAGGAATAGAAATTCACCAAGAAAGGTCAGACTCAGACTCAGGGTCAGAGGAGACAGTGAGTCAGGGCCTGGTGTCGGGTGAGAGGACGAGGAGCCAAGAGACAGCATCAGAGGGTGAGTAGAATAAATAGCTGGACCTACTAATTTGGCTGGTCCAATCTACATGTAAATTCGAGCTGGGAGTCGACGGAGGAGAAGCTCGGAGAGAGTGACGTGGAGGTAAGCAGTTAAATACAAGGGTTTACTGGGGCTTGGGCCTACTCAAATCGGGCTGGGAGTCTGAGGAGGCAACAGCTGGAGTTTGAGCTGTGAGTCAGAGGAGCAGGAGCTTGGAGAGAGTGACTGGGTTAATTGGTCAAGCGGCCATTAAAAGGAGTAAAAGGGGAGGGGGCGGCCAGTGAGGAGCGGCGCACTGAGTGAGTGGGGCACTGAAGGAGTGGGGCTTCCAGCCTTTGGCTCAACAGGCTTAGGCAAAAGCAGGCGAGGAGAAAGGTAAGTGGCATTATTTTAGCTCAGTCATGCCTATGGGGTTAGTGCTTTGTACTGGATGTCAGATGTGGGAACCACAGGTGAGTCCCACCCTCCCAAATAGCCACATCTGCGTCAGGTGCACCGAGATGCAGTTCCTTAAGGACCGAGGTGGGGAACTGGAGCTGCAACCTGAGGACCTACGGCTGGTAAGGGAGAGTGAGGAGTTGATAGATTCAACTTTCAGGGACATAGTTACCCCAAGACCAGATGTGTCAGGTAAGTGGGGAACTGTCAGGGGAGGGAAGAAAAATACCAGGAAAATAGAGAGCACACCTGTGAACATCCCTCTCAGCAACTGGCACTGAGCCTGGCATGGTGGACCAAAAGGTAAAGAGGAATGCAGTGGTCATTGGGGACTCCATTGTCAGAAATACAGACAGGAGATTCTGTGAGCCAGATAGATATGCCCGCATGGTGTGCTGCCTCCCTAGTGCAAGGGTGCGGGATATCTCAAAACGTGTCCAGGGTATTCTAAAAGGGAAAGCGAACAGCCTGATGTCTTGGTACATGTGGGAACCAATGACATTGATAAAAAGGAGGAAGTACTGAAAAAGGATTACAGAAAGCTAGGACAGAAACTAAGAAATAGGACAGCCAGGGTGGTGATCTCTGGCACTGTGCCAAGTGCAACTGAGGACAAAAATGGAAGATTAAGAAAAATGAATGTGTGCTGAGGGGCTGGTGTAAGGGACAGGGTTTTGGCTTCTTGGATCATTGGGATCTCTTTCGGGGAAGGCATGACCTCTACAAGAAGGATAGGTTACACCTAAACCCAACAGGGGTCAATATATTGGCAGCTAGGTTTGTACAGCCTTCGGGTGCGGTTTAAACTAATTTGGCAGGGGGATGGGAACCTGTATGATAGGGCAAAGGACAGAAAAGATAAAACAGGAAAAGTTAGGTTAGGCAGCGAAAGTAAAAAATCAGAAAGAGCAAGGAGGGTGAAAAAAGCAAATCTGAAGTCTTTATATCTTAATGCAAGAAGCATTCGGAACAAGGTAGATGAATTAGCTGTGGAAATTGAGATAAACAAATATGATTTGATTGGGATTACAGAAACATGGCTGCAGGGTGGGCAAGCCTGGGAACTTAACATCCGGGGGTGTACGAAATTTAGGAGGGATCGGCAAGAAAGAAAAGGGGGTGGGGTAGTATTGACGGTGAGAGAAGGAAACGACACAATTGACAGGAAGGATATTAACTCAGAAGATGCGGAATCTATATGGGTAGAACTGAGGAATAGCAAGGGGTGGAAAACGTTAGTGGGGGTGGTATATAAGCCTCCAAATAGTAGTGTAGAGGTGAGGGAATTAATTAAAAGAGAAATTAGAGAAGCGTGCAATAAGGGAACAGCCGTCATCATGGGAGACTTTAATTTGCATGTAGATTGGACTAGTCAAACTAGTAAAAATACTGAGGAGGAGGAATTCCTTGAATGTTTACATGACGGTTATCTAGAGCAATATGTCGAGGAACCAACTCGGGAGCAAGCCATTTTAGATTGGGTATTATGCAATGATAAGGGGCTAATCAACAATCTTGTTGTGTGAGGCCCTTTGGGTAGGAGCGATCACAATATGATCGAATTCTCACTCGACATGGAGAGTGATGAAATTAAAACCGAGACTAAGGTCCTGAATTTAAATAAAGGGAATTTTGATGGTATGAGACGGGAGTTGAGTAAGATTGATTGGGTGGTGTTTATTGGGGGGTTGACTGTGGATAGACATTGGAAAGCATTCACAGATCTAATGGAGAAATTGCAAAAATCGTTTATACCGGTTTGGCATAAAAATAAACCAAAAAAGGTGACTCAACTGTGGATAACAAGGGAAATTAGAGACAGCATTGGGTCCAAAAAGAGAGCATATCAATTGGCCAAAAAACGTACCGCAACCGAAGACTGGGAGCAGTTCAAGATGCACCAAAGGAGGACAAAGGGATTAATCAAGAGAGCAAAAATAAATTACGAAAGTAAGCTTGCGGCAAATATAAAAACCGACTGCAAAAGCTTTTATAAATATGTCAAGAGGAAAAGATTGGTGAAATCCAGAGTAGGTCCTTTGCAGTCGGAATCAGGGGAATATATAATGTGGAATAAGGAAATGGCAGACCAATTAAATTCTTACTTTAGTTCTGTTTTTACAAGAGAGGATACAAATAACCTCCCAAGGATGTTGGGAAACATAGAGACTAATGCAAGGGAGGAACTGAAAGAAATCAGTATCTCTAAGGACATGGTCTTGGGGAAATTGATGGGATTGAAGGCCGATAAATCCCAAGGGCCTGATAATCTACATCCTAGGGTACTCAAGGAAGTGGCCATTCAGATAGCAGATGCTTTAAGAATTATTTTCCAGAACTCGATAGACTCAAGTTCAGTACCCATGATTGGAGGGTAGATAATGTTACCCCACTATTTAAAAAGGGGGGGTAGAGAAAAAGCGGGGAATTATCGGCCTGTGAGCCTTACATCAGTAGTGGGCAAAATGATGGAATCCATTATTAAGGATGTAATAGCGGAGCATAT
This sequence comes from Narcine bancroftii, assembly GCF_036971445.1. Lineage (NCBI taxonomy): Eukaryota > Metazoa > Chordata > Chondrichthyes > Torpediniformes > Narcinidae > Narcine > Narcine bancroftii. The sequence goes on from NC_091472.1 coordinate 11,320,294, forward strand.
GACTAGCAGAGAAGGGATCAGACGGAGTCAACATGGATTTACAAAAGGTAAATCGTGCTTGACAAATCTATTGGAATTCTTTGAGATGGTGACAGGTAAAATAGATGGGGGAGAGCCAGTGGATGTGGTGTACCTGGACTTCCAAAAGGCCTTCGATAAGGCCTTGCATAAACGACTGACTTCCAAAATCAAGGCTCATGGGATTAGGGGAAAAGTATTGATCTGGATTGAGAACTGGCTGGTAGGTAGAAGACAGAGAGTTGGGATAAATGGCTCATTTTCTGAGTGGCATGCGGTGACCAGTGGGGTACCACAGGGATCTGTACTCGGACCCCAGCTCCAGCTGTTCACAATTTACATTAATGACCTGGATGAGGGGATTGGATGTAATATCTCCAAATTTGCAGATGACACTAATCTAGGAGGGGTTGTGTGCACGGAAGAGGGGGTCAGGAAGCTCCAGTGTGATTTGGATAAATTGAGGGACTGGGCAGATCCATGGCAAATGCACTACAATATGGATATTGTACAGGGCCTTGGTGAGACCCTACCTGGAGTATTGTGTGCAGTTTTGGTCATCTTATCTAAGAAAGGATATTCTTGCAATGGAGGGAGTGCATAAGCGATTCACCAGGCTGATACCTGGAATGGCAGGAATGACTTAGGAGGAAAGATTGCGCAAATTGGGATTGTACTCGCTGGAGTTTAGAAGATTGAGAGGGGATCTCATAGAGTCATATAAAATTCTGGCAGGACTGGACAGAATGGATGAATATGGGATGTTTCCAAGGATGGGAAAATCCAGAACCTGGGGCCATGGTTTGAGGATAATAGGCAAAACATTTAGGACCAAGGTGAGGAGGAATTTCTTTACCCAGAGGGTGGTGAATCTGTGGAATTCATTGCCACAGAGGGCAGTAGAGGCAGGTTCATTAAATCTATTTAAGAGGGAATTAGATCTATTTCTTCAGTATAAGGGTATTAAAGGTTACGGAGAGAAGGTGGGGACGGGGTACTGAACTTTCAGATCAGCCATGATCTCGTTGAATGGCGGAGCAGGCTCGAAGGGTCGAATGACCTACTCCTGCTCCTATCTTCTATGTTTCTATGTTTCTAAGACAATGGTTAATTAAACAAACATTGTTTTAAATTTCCTTTAAACATCATCGCAACATCACCCCCTATACTTTCCAAATGGTGGGAGGAAACCAGAGACCCGGGGGAAAACCACTCTGACACGGGGAGAACGTACAAATTCTATACAGAGAGCGCGTGATTCGAAACATGGACCCAGACACTGGCGCTGTAAATGAGATGTGCTAACCTCAACATATTCCCAAAGAATATCTGGCAAAGGATGGTTTCGATCCATCGACCTCTGGGTTATGGGCCCAGCACGCTTCCGCTGCGCCACTCTGCTAAATTCTACAAAGAATTATCAGTGGTGTAGATTGAATAAATGCAAGCAGGCCTTTTACCCATTTAGTATATTTGACACAAGGACCAGAGGGCATGCGTCAAGGGTGAAAGGTGAAATTTTGAAAGGGATCTTTCGGGGAACTTCACTCAGAGAGTGGTAGGAGTGTTGAATGATCTGCCAGCTGAAGTGCTGAATGCTGGCTTGAATTTAACACTTCATTAAAATTTGGACAGATACATGGATGAGATGGGGATGACGGGATATGGACTGGGTTCAAATGTAAAGGGGAGGCACGGTGAGACTAGCGAATAGTGCAACACTTAGAGCGCCAGAATTCAGGACCTTGGTTCGAATCACCGCTGTCATTAAGATGTTTCTACCTTCTCCCCGTGTCTGTGTAGGCAGTTTTGATGTGCTACAGTTACCTCCCACCGTTCAAAACCTGCCAAGGGTGGAGATTAATTGATTGTGTTATGAGCCCAGAGGACCCCAAAATCCAGCGGGAATAGAAATTCACCAATACAATGGTTACTTGAACAAAAGTTGGTTTTAATTTCCTTTCAACATAATAACAATATACATCTAATACTCATTAGTTTTCACTTAACCTAAATGAACCCCCTTCTGGTTCTAAGTGTACGTGTATGTAAAGGGTACATGTTCAAGAAAGTTTTCCGGTTCACGTTTCCCTTCTCCAAGTTCACTGCTATTAGGCAATTCTCATACTGTACACAGAATTTAACCTTTAAAATTTCCACCAGAATCTGGTGCCTAAAGTTAAGTGGTTACCATTCAGGAAGGTTCTTGTTCGCTTCAGAGAGACATTTGTCGCTCATTGACCACACACAAACTGATTTCCTCCAATCAGCCACTTCAATGTCTTGCCGAAGAAACTTGCCCCATTTGGGATTTTCAAACGATAATCTCTTCTTCCAGGTCACCACAGAGTTCCTCTTGTTTCCCTTATTTCAGGACAAACATTGTTGCCAGCAATTTCGTCTTGTCAGGACTATAAAGTTTTTCAACAGGCTGAACTCAGAATCCACGACCCGTCTTCAAAATGGTGTTTTTTCCCAAGCTGCCAGCTTGTCATTTTGCAGCCTCAACAGATACTCTGCAACTGACTTCTCTCTCTCTCTCTTTCCTTCTCTATCATTCTCACTCTCCTTCTCACTCTTTCTCTCTCTTTCACTCTCTCTCCAAAAGAGAAATCAGCTGTCAGTTTTTTCCTCCCCGCTTGTAAAATCGAAGAGACCTCTTATAGGCGCCGAAACTCAATTTTCGAAAGATATTATCAATATCTGAGCCTGGCCATGATCAACATGATGTTCCATTTGCCCCTCCTGTTGAAGTCCACTCCAAGCAGTTCCATTTTCTCTACAATGTCACTGGTGACACAATATCTCACTTCAGCAAAGTTGATCCATTTTAAATGCGATGCCTTTTGCGAAATGTTACACTGTTTGTGAAGAGTAACTTAAACCAAACCCCGACAATCAAATACTTTTGAAGACATATTTAATCCATATATATTCTAACATATCCTGTAACAGGTGTAATTGGGTGGCCCGGGCTTGTGCGTCACAAGGAGCTGTTACCACGCTGTATATCTAAATGTAAATAGTTAAATATAGAGTTTATATTGGAAACAACCTCTTTGGATCACCCTTTCAATCAGCCATTACCCTGCAGGGCTGGCAGAGACCAGTAGGGGGAGACAGCATCCACCAAAGGTTGACACTGCTGTGACCTTCCACCCACTGGGGAACCCCAACAGGTCGCACAGCTTCCATCGGAAGTAAAAGCCAGACAACGATTCAGGATGATAGATTTGTATATGTTAGAGGAGTAACAGGCCATCGGCCCATGAGTTCGTTCCACCCAATTTACACCCAATTAACCTACACCCCCACTACGTTTCAAATGATGGGAGGAAACCAGAGACCCTGGGGCAGACCACTTAGACACGGGTAGAACGTACAAACTCCTTATAGACAGCGTGTGATTTGAATCCCGGGCCTAGTATCTGGCACCGTAAAAGAGTTGTGCTAACCTCAACACCAACCATGGGTCCCAAAGAATAACAGGCAGAGGATGGTTTCAATCCATCGACGTCTGGGTTATGGGCCCAGCACGCTTCCGCTGCACCACTCTGCTTCATTGGACTCAGAATTATCAATGGTTTAGATTGAATAAAGGCAAGCAGGCTTTTAACCCACTGAGTATATTTGACACATCAACCAGAGGGCATGGGTCAAGGGTGAAAGGTGAAATTATAAATGGAAACTTTTGGGGAAATTCTTCGCACAGAGAGTGGTGGGAGAGTGGAATGAGCTGACAGCTGAAGTGGTGAATGCTGGCTTGATTATGGCATTTAAGTAAAATTTGGACAGGACCCTGGATGAGAGGGGAATGAAGGGATATGGATTGGGTGAGCAGTTAGTGCAACACTCATATAGAGCCAGCGACCGGTACTGGGTTTGAATCAGCTCTGACTGTAAGGTATTTGTACATTCTCCCTGTGTCTATGTGGGTTTCCTCCCTCCCTTCAGAATATATTGGAGTTTGAAGGGTAATGGGGTGTAAATTGGGTAGGACGGACCCAACGGGTGTAATGTCTTCTTACCGTGCTGTATGTCTAAATTTTTTTAAATCGTGAAAGGTTATGGTGAGAAGGCAGGAGAGTGGGGCTGAGGGGGAAATGGATAAGCTCATGATGGATGTCGGGATGGACTTGATGGGCCGAATGACCTACTTGTGCTGCTATATCTTATGGTCACCTGTTGGTCTGTGCTCCTCTCCTTGCCCCTTCTTCCCGCACCTGCCTTTTCATTCAGGCCCCTGCCTGCTTATTGCTCCCACCTTGACAAAGATTCCTGCACAAATCCATGGGAACATGACTATAAGTAGACAGTTATGTCTCACCGCCCCACCAAACTGTTTGTAGGAAGGGGCAGGGGGGGCCCAACTCGTCCCCACCAGGTAAAGTCATGGAAATGAAACAGCTCGAGCTCTGGCTGCCGAGCTGTGATAACCCCACAAAATCTTGACCTACGATCCGTCCCTTTGCTGTGAACATCTTCAGTGTCCTGTGTAATTACGATGAGTTAAAGGTCCAGGGTTGAATAAAGGGTTTGAGGAGGAAGGGAGATACAAAGTGCTTGAACTCTGCAGATACGGCATCAAATGGACAATGTGAATTGTGGTCAAGGCCGACCATGTGAACATTGACACGGATAAAGTTGGAAACTGAGTTCGAGGCTGGAAAATCACGAATAAAATAATCAGAAAAACCTCAACCAATAGGAGGGCAGGATATTCGCCGAAATTAACAAATCCACATCATGGGGTGGGGGGGAGATGATGTCACAGGGGGTATGATGTCACAGGGGGGATGAAATGATGTCACGGGGGGCAACTGGGGCTGTGCTTGAGGCAGTGTTGCAGGTGAGGATACTTAACGTGAGTGGACGTTGATCACAGAGCAAAGCAGCTGGTCAAAGTTGAACCTAACGTCACATTCATCTGCTCCTGGGATTATCGAGCACCAGAGCACATCTTTGGAACTACAGACTACACCTCAAGTATCGGTGAGTGATCTCCGGACACCTGAAAGGGAGCCCCGTCTCCAGAGTCAACAGGGCAGATCTGTCCAGCCCAGAGAGAGAGGGGGTTGTCCCATAGAAAAGAAGGTGTTGTCTCGGGCGTATGGGGAAGGGGATAGGGAGAGTGAGAGAGAAGGGGAGAGAGAGAGAGAGAGAGAGAGAGAGAGAGAAATAGAGAGAGAGAGGGAGGAGAGAGAGAGAGAGAGAGATAGAGAGAGGAGAGAGAAAGAGAGAGAGAGAGACTGAGAGAGAGTGAGAGAGAGAGAGTGAGAATTGTCCCACAAAGAATGAGATGGTGATGTCTGAGATAGGGAGAGAAATGGGCAGACAGAGAGTTGTCATGTAAAAGAGAGAAGGCTTAGTCCAAAGTGGGAAGAGATAGAATTATCTGAGGAAGAGATGATCCAGAGGGACAGGGATATGTGCCTGAAAGTGTGAGAGGGGAGGTGGCCCTGAGAGACATAGGGAGGTGTTCTATTGAGAGGGAGAGCCATAGACAAAGAAGTCAATGTACTGTTTTAGTTGATACTAGCCCAGAGGACCCCAAAACCCAGCAGCAATAGATATTCACCAAGACAAATGGTTACTTAAACAAAAGTTTCTTTTAATGATCTGGAAACATAAAAATAAATCAAACTTTAACTTATCTCTATTGAGTTAATTAACAAAAGAAAAGCTCCTTCTATTTCTAAATGCACGTAATGTGTGTGTAAGTTCAGAAAGGTTGTTTGGTTCACAGTCCAATCTCACTTCTCATTCCTCCAAGTTCACTGTGTGACAGAGTATTTAGAGGTGGTTTGGGAGGAATTGTTAAGAGCGCTTGCACACACATTTTAAAACACAGAATATTTGCAGGACTTTTGCAGAATGCTTTTTGAAGGAAGCAACAAAGTATCGAGAGCAGTTTGCCAGGGAGAGTATGTGATTTTTGCAGGCAGAGGTGAACAGTTTCGTCCTCAGAGTGGGAGGGTGTGAAACAGAGAGAGAGAGGAGACAGAAATCAGTTCCGGAAGGACAAAGCTGGCAAACGTTGAAAGGATACCACGTCAAAGGAGGTGATTGGTGGAATGAAAGGTGAACTGAAAGAAAGAGGATCATCTGGAGAACCCTGAAGGGGGCAAGTTTTGTCAGCAAGACTGATTGAGAAGGAATCAGTTGCGGATGTCCTGGAAAAGGAATCTCTCTCTGAAATCCAGCAAGAAACCTCCTGAGTGGTAACTCTCTGCCTTGTTAGGTACCAAAGACTGGTGAACTTTGTTAATGCTAACTTCTGTGGACAGTTTAAGAATTGCCTGCAATCAGGGAGGTTGGAATGTGATCCAAAGATCACATTACACATACCTGCGCTTAGTATTAGAGGGAAGATTAAGTAGGTTAGGTAGGATAAGGAAGTTGGTTAAGGTATAAGTTAAGATTTCTTGTTCATTTGTAATTTAAAACTACTTTTGTTTAAGTGACCCTGTGTTGGTGCATATCTATTGCTGCTGGATTTTGGGTCCTCTGGACTCCGTAAAATTTTATGGGGGTTCGTCGTTTTGGATTTGAACATTGATTTATTAGTCGATCGGTTTTTTTTGCAAGCTATTGTGTCTGGAATTTTTGCTATTTTAGCAAGCGAACTTAGAGCTGGTGCCTGGAAAAACAGCACCAATGGAAGTTGATACATTCTTGTTACAACCATCACCTGAAGAGCAGGAGAAAAGAGGAACTGGTGGCTATTTCTGAGGCACTGAGAATTGCTGAAGTTAAATATTGGATGAGAAAAGTACAAATACAGAGGATTATAGTGAAATCTTATGTAGGTGAGGGTAAATTTGTTCAGAAAGACCGAAGATTTTCTAGAGGATAGAAGTTTTGAATTGGAATTGGAGAAATGGAGGGTGCAGGAAGAAAGAGGAAAAAGGATATATGTGGCAGAGGATACAGGAAAACAGAGGAAATGTGAGTTCGAGATAGCTGAAAGGGACAGAGAGTTTCAATTGGAAAAGTTAAGACTGGAGATAAAAGTAAGTATGAGAACTGAGGGTGTAACTCCTGGGGAGAGGTTTTTGGATAGGAGAGAGGTAAATTTATTGCCTGCTTTTCATGAAGGAGAACTACAGGTTCCATTTAATACTAGGGTTGCTCAGTCATTGTTGTTAGAAAGTGTTTTAACTGTGGATCAAAGGACTGACACAAGGGAGACAACTTTGATTAAAGGTGTTGGAGGTGAGGTAGAGTCAATATCGCTTCACAAGGTTGTGCTAAATTCAAAATTAGTCAAAGGTGTCTCATTTTTGTTGGTGAATGATTTGACAAAGGATAAAGTTGGGACAGTTTTAAGATTGACAAATCGGCCTACTAAGGATGTGGTCAGAGAGGATGGTGAGATACATCTTGCATGTTCGGTAACTCGGTCTAAAGGAAACGATGACAGCTGAAGAAAATCCATTTGATAGAGATTTGCCCAATTCTTCTGAAAGGGCAGGGTCAATGTGAGAGGAAGGATTTCTCTTTGTCAAGGGAAGAGTGAATTCAACAACAGAAAATAGATGCAGATCTTGTTAGCTTCAGTGAGAAAGCAGTAACTGAACAGGAGATTAAAAAGTGGCTTGTGGATATGACTCGGAGGGTGAATTGTTAATGAAATTTTATTATGAGAATAAGGGTTGTGGAGAACTATCTGTATCAGAGGTGTTGGCTGTTGAGAGAGTGGAGGAAGTGGTGGATCATGAGATTATGAAAACAGAATCTTGTGAGGGTAACCTTAAAGAAACCATGGTTCCTGTGTGCCTGTCTAACGCAACCATTTTGGAAAATTTGGATTAGGCCAGATTAGAACAGATGCATTTGAAAGAATTACTTTTGAAATACACAAATGTGTTACCTTTTGGCATGAAAAATGCCCCTGCAACATTCCAGAGGATGATTAATTCTGGAATCCAAGGGTTAACACATACAGATGTTTGTGTTGACGACTTGGTCACAAAAGGTGACCCATGGGAAGAACATCTAAGGCAATTGGACAAATTGTTTGCAAGATTATCCAAAGCAAACTTAACTGTTAATTTAGCAAGAGTCAATTTGCAAATGCCGCTGTGACATATTTGGGTTATGTCATTGGCCATGGCAAAGTTGCACCTATTCAAGCTAAGGTGAATGCAATTTCTGAGTTTCCTTTTCTCAATGGCAAGAAAGCAGTGAGAAAGTTTTTAGGAATGGCAGGAATTTACAGGAAATTTTGCATAAATTTTGCTCAGGTTGCTTTCCCTTTAACCAATCGTTTGAAGAAAGGGGAAACATTTGTGTGGACTTAATATTGTCAGGCAGCGTTATAAAATTTAAAGGAGACGCTATGCCATTGCCCTGTGTTAAAATCTCCTGATTTTGACAGACCATTTTCTGTAGCAGTGGATGCCAGTGAGGGAGCGGCAGGTGCAGTTTTTATTGCAAAAACATAATGAAATTGACCATCCAGTTGCCTACTTTTCAAAAAAATTCAATGTTCATCAAAATAACTATTCCACTATTGAAAAAGAACTGTCAGCGATCATATTTGCTCTGCAGAATTTTGACGTATATCTTGGTACCTCTCATGAACAAATCGCTATATTCACTGAACACAATCCTCGAGTGATTTGAATAAAATGAAGAATAAAAGCAGAAGATTGTTAAACTGGAGTTTGATATTACAAGAATATGATCTGTAAATTAACCATATCAGAGGTGTAAATAATGTGATTGCCGATTGTCAAGGTGTTAAAATTAGTCATTTATAGAAATACTCTCGAAATTGAATTACATGTTACATGTTATGAAAACATGTTATATATTGTGTCTTGTTATCTTTTTAGTGATTTAAAGACTGTTTAGTTCTAACTAAATTTAACTCGTGTTAAAATTCCCATTAAAGGAGTAAGGTCTGACAGGGTATTTAGAGGTGGTTTGGGAAGAATTGTTAGAGCAGTTTGCACACACACATTTTAAAACACAGAATATTTGCAGGACATTTGCAGAATGTTTTTGCAAGAGGCAACAAAGAATCGAGAGCAGCTTGACTGGGAGAGCATATGATCTTTGTAGGCAGAGGAGAAGAGTTTTGCTCTCAGAGAGGGAGGGTGTGTAAGGGATAATGGAATGTGGGGAGTCAAGCAAGTGCTAATTAAGAATGAATTATGATGGGTTCAATAAGGGTGAAGTAAGAATGGAATATGAGGAAGGATTGAGCAAGTATAATACAATAGGGGTCTTCAAAAACAGGATAGCAAGTAGATCGATTTAGCAAAGTCCAGGGGGTTGATTAATTAGTAAGAACAAAGACATGACACTTCCTGGGAAACAAGTTTGCAGAAAGGCACAGAAACTGATAAGAAGTTAGAATACACCTAGGCAGAATTACCGAATGCTAAACCAATCCAGGAGGCAGAAGAATGTTAAGGGGGAAGGTTCCTCTGTACTGAAATGGAATGTAGAAAAAGTTGGGTAATCCCCAGTATCTGTGTGTATTCCCAGGGTAAGGGGAAGCACCTAACTTTGCATTGTTGTAAAATAAATGTTCTCTTTTCTCAATTTTTGTCTCGAGTGAAATCTGTGAAGGCACCTCTGCTTCTCACAGGTGTGAAACAGAGAGAGAGAGACAGAAATCAATGCCAGAAGGACAAGCTGACAGACTTTGAAAGGCTGTCTGGTCAAAGTAGAAGACTGGCGGCTGAAAGGTGACCTGAAAGAAAGACCTGAAGAGGGCAAGTTTCGTCAGCAAGACAGATTGAGAAGGAATCAGTTGGGATGTCCTGAAAAAGGAATCTCCCTCTGAAAAACAGCAAAAACCCTCCATAGTGGTAACCATTTGCCTGTTAAACACCAAAGTCAAGTGAACTTTGTTGATGTTAAGTTCTACAAGAATTGCCTGCAACCCGTGAGATTGGATTGTGATCCAAAGAACTTTTCTAATCTTAAATATACATTAGACACACCTGCGCTTAGTACTAGAGGGGGGATTAAGTAGGTTAGGTAGGTTAAGGAAGATGGATAAGTTATAAGTTAAAGTTTAATTCTGTTTTCTTATTCAATTGTAATTAAAAACTACCTTTGTTTAAGTGACCCTGTGTTGGTGCATATCTATTGCTTCTGGTTATTGGGGTCTTCTGGACCCCATAACAACAGGTTGAAGGTCATTCTTATACTGTGCACAGAATGTAACATTTAGAAAGTTCACCAGACTTTGACACTTGAAAGGTAAATGGTTACCACTCAGGAAGGTTCTTGTTGGTTTTCAGAGAGAGATTTGTTGTTCCTTTTTAATCATCCACTTCAGTATCTTGCTGACGAAACTTGCCCCTTCAGTGTTCTCCAGATGATAACATCTTTCTTTCAGGTCAACACAAGAGTTCCTTTTTGTTTCCCTTATTCCAAGTGAAACATTAGACAGCCAGTCCTCTCCTCTTGCAAGAACCACAAGGGGTTTGACTAGGTCATCTTACAACTGGGCTTTCCATAAGCTAGCCAGCTTGTCCTGTTCGAGTCCCAGCTGCTGTCTGCTGGCTGAAAGACTGCACAAGTGATCTCTGTGCATCACTCTCTCTCTCTCTGAGAGAAATCTTGTTTGACTCTCTCTGCATGCAAAATCACATGACCGTCTCAGAATAGAAAGTTCTCTTCCAGAAAACAGTGGCTCCAATGTGCTCTATCACCTATTGCCTTTTGTAAACAACAATCCATTAGTGAAGTCTTTTGGGTACTCTTCAAAAGCTCTGGAGCCGATATGTCTACCATGGGCCAGAGCAGCAATATTTTTAATAAGATCTGTTTATTCTGTGAAGAAGAATAGGGTGAAGGGTCCTGCAGCGTATTCTATATTTAGGCAGTCCTTGTGCTTTGTACAAGGTACAAGATAAAAGAATAAACCCAAGAGTAATTACATAGGAAATAGTTTGTGCTACTGTGGGTAGGGCTCCTTCCTATAAAAGCACAGTTTGAGTTTGAGGCTCACTCTGAGGCTAAGATTGTATCGACTGTTAGTCTTGAGGTGGCTAAAATAAATGGTAGGCCTAAATTGAGGTTTTGCATTGCATATGATCTGGGGAAAGGAATTCATATTTGGAGGGCTAGTGTTAGTGCTATGGTTGGAGCTCGAAAGAAGTGCTTGTGGTGAAAATGATGGTCGGATTGGTTCTTTTGTAAATAGTTTTAGGCCATCAGCAATGGGTTGTCGAAGTCTATCGACGGCCAAAAGAAATATGGTCTCTCATGCTCCAAAGTGTATTGAAGGGAAAAGCACAAATTGCATCCTCTAGCTTGACTACAGAGCAAGTGGCAAATTATGATCCTGTTAAACAAGCAGTATTGAAAGCTTATGAGTTGTTTCTAGAAGCATATAGACAAAAATGTAGGAGTTTTATGGAATCATGGCATCAATCTTGTATGGATTTCACTCTGAAAATATCTGTCTGTTTTGACCATTGGTGCGCCTCAAAAGGAATAAATAATGATTTTGTCAGATTGAGAGAATTGATGTTCATTGAGGAAATTAAAAGGTGTGTTCCAAATGGGATTAAATTATACCTGGATGAGAGAGACATGGGGACGTGGTGGCAAATGGCTAAATTAGCAGACAAATTTGCCCGACTTCACCAAGGTGCATTTCAGAATACTCGGAATTTTCAGAAAGTTAATGTGTAAAAGATGAATAAGCCTGTTCATCGGGTTAGTGTGGAGCAGACGAGTAAACTTGAAATTAAGTCTGGAGAGAATATTAAGAGAAAAGATGAAGGTAAGGTGGGAAAGGACAGAACTTCTGGATTTGTATGTCATTTTTGTAAGAAACCTGGACCTGTTATTGTGAATTGTCTAGTATTGAAAAGAGACAAGAAAAGGAGGTTTTACCAGAAACATGTATTCAAAGAGTGGAATTTAAGGAGAGCAGATGTTCCAAACCTGTAAAGGGTGTCATGGATGTTTTCAAACCTTTTGTGTCAGAGGGCTTGGTTTCAGTCAAAGTGGGAGAATCACAGGTTGCAGTTAAAATTCTTAGAGACACTGGGGCTGCTCAGTCATTGTTCTTGGAAAGTATTTTAAGTCTGGATCAAAGGACTGACACAGGGGAGACACTTTGATTAAAGGGGTTGGAGGTGTGGTAGAGTCAATATTTCTTCACAATACTATGGTCAATTCAGAATTATTTAAAGGACCTGTTGTAGTAGGAGTAATTTCAAAGTTATCTGTGCAGGGGGTGTCATTTTTATAAGGGAATGATTTGGCAGAGGATAAAGATCAGCCTGGTAAGGATGAGGTTGAAAAGGATTGTGAGATATATCCTGTATGTGCTGTAACAAGTTCTGTGACTAAGAAAGTGATGAGAGCTGAGGAAAATCCAGTTGATAGAGACTTGCCCAGGACTTCTGAAATAGTTTTGAAAGAGCAGGGTAATTTTGAGAGTAAATATTTTTCTTTGTCAGTGAAAACGTTAATTCAGCAACAGAAAAAAGAAATAAATCTTGTTGTCTTACGGAATAGAGCATAAGTGAACAGGAGAATAAAGAAATGGTTTAGGGATATTACTTAAAAAGGTGAATTGTTGATGAGAAAATGGAGACGTCTTGATATTCCAGCTAATGAAGAGTTGGGGGGGGGGTGGGGATGATGTAATTCATCAGGTGGTTCTTCCTTGAAATAACCAGAATGAAATATTGAATCTAGCCCACAGTACACCTTTGGGTGGTCATCTTGGTGTAAGGAAAACCATGAATAAGATTTTGAGACCATTTTTCTGGCATGGTTTGAGGAAGGATGTTGTAAATTGGTGCCAGACATGTCATTTTTCTCATGTTGTGGGGAAACCAAAGCAGGGTTCTCCAGTGGATCCATTGTAACCTATTCCTGTTGTTGAGGAACCTTTCACAAGGGTTATTGTGGATGGTGTAGGTCCCCTGCCTAAAACTATGTCTGGGAATCAGTACTTATTATGTGTACAGCATCAAGATTTCCAGAGGCTAGACCATTACGGAATATTAAAGCCACAATTGTGGTAAAGATTCTGGAAAGATTTTTCACCTTTTTTGGATTACCGAGAGTATTCAGAGTCGTCAAAGATATAACTTTATGTCTGGGTTGTTTCAGCAGATAATTTATGAGTTGGAAATAAAACAGATCACTTTATCTTCGTACCATTCTGAAACTGAGGGAACTTTGGAAAGGTTTCATTCCACTCTTCAAAATATGATGAGGATTTATTGTCTGGAGAATGGAAGGGATTGGGATGAAGGTTTTCCTTTCTTGTTATTTACAGCAAGGGAGGTTGTGCAGGATTCATTAGGTTTCAGCCCTTTTGAAATTGTGTTTGGACATCAGGTTAGAGGCCCTTTAATGTTGATAAAAGAACAATGGGTTCATGAGGATGTGCAGTTGGTCTTGCTGGATTATGTCTCTAAATTTAACGATAGGTGACAAAAAGTGTGGACTTTGGCTCAAGAGAATTTAGAAATGGCTCAGGGTAAAAGGAAGCGTTTATTTGACAGGAAAGGTCAAGTGAGGAATTTTAGGACAGGAAGTAAAGTTTTGATTTTGTTTCCACACATGACAATCCTTTGAGAGCAGGATTAGTTATATCGAAACTGAATGATGTTAACTATGGTATTAACACTCCAGATCGAAGGAATAAAACTCAGGTTTGTCACATAAATATGGTGAAACCTTATGATGAGGGTAAAGGTAGTGGAGAATAATCTGTATCAGAGCTGTTAGTTGTTGAAGGGTTGAGGAAGTCATGGACCATAGGATTATGGAAACAGAATCTTGTGAGGGTAACCTTAAAGAAACCATGGTTCCTGTGTGCCTGTCTAACTCAACAATTTTGGAAAATTTGGAGGAAATGTTAGGTCATCTTAAGTCAGAACAGATGCAGTTGAAAGAATTAATTTTGAAATACACAAATTTATTACCTCTGGTTCCAAAAAGGACGTCAGTGATTTATCACGATGTGGATGTGGGAGAAGCAAATCCCATAAAACAACACCCATACAGAATAAACATTTAGTAGAGTAAAATCATGGATCAGGAGGTAAAACATATGTTGAGAAATGATAATATTAGACCTTTGAACTCAGATTGGAGTTCTTGTATTCTGGTGGTGAAACCAGATGGAACTGTAATGTTCTGTGCAGATTACAGGAAGGTTAATGAAATAACTAAAACAGAAGCTTATCCTATTGTGAGAATAGATGACTGTATTGATAAAATTGGGAAAGCTAAATTTCTTACGAAGTTGGATATGTTGAGGGGAAACTGGTGTGTGCCTTTAACTGAGAGTGGAAGGAATATTTCAGCTTTGGTTACTCATTCCGGTTTATACGAGTATAATATGTTACCTTTGGGCAAGAAAAATGCCCCTGCAACGTTCCAGAGGATGATTAATTTGGTTATCCAAGGGTTAACTCATACAGATGGTTATATTGACGACTTGGTCACAAAAAGTGACACATGGGAAGAACATGTAAGGGAATTGAACAAAATGTTTGCAAGATTACCCAAAGCAAACTTCATTATTAATTTAGCAGGTGTCAATTTATAAATGCCACTGTAACGTACTTGGGTCATGGAGTTGGTCATGGCAACGTTGCACCTATTCAAGCTCAGGTGAATGCAATTTCTGAGTTGCTTATTCCCAATTGCAAGAAGGCAGTGCAAAGGTTTTCAGGAATGTCGGGATATTATAGGAAATTTTGCTGAGGTTGCTCTTCCTTTAACCAATCCTTTGAAGGAAGGTGAGAAATTTGTGTGAACTAAAGTTTGTCAGACAGCTTTAGAAAATTTAAAGGAGATGCTATATCATTGCCCTGTGTTAAAATCTCCTTAAGCAGTGGATGCTTGTGAGGGAACAGCAGGTGTTTCTGTAAAGGCCGATGAAAATATTTCAAAAGAAACATAAAACGAATGAGCCTCCTGCCGGATGTGAAATGGGCCTGCTAACGAAAAAGGTACTTTGTTAAATATGCTTTTGTCTCATTCTTCTCTCTCCATTTTTGTCAAGATATCTCTCATATGTTATCAGATTCAGAATCAGAATTTATTGTCAAGGACACATCATGAAATTCTGTGATTTGGGGCAAACATTCATGTTATTTCCATCCTACAACATTACTATAAAAAGTAAGTGCACATAAAAGCAAGGTCGTGTCTTTGGCTCATTGATTATTGAAGGATCTGATGGAGATTATTGAAGAATCTGATGGAATTGGAGAAGAAGCTGTCCTTGTGGCATTGACTGCTCGTCCGTGGCTCTACTGGCTTTTCCCTAATGGTAGCAGAGTGAAGAGGTTATGATCTGGGTATTGGAGATTCTTGATGATAGAGGCTTCTTTTTTGAAGGCAACACCCCATGTTGACATTCACAATGGAGCGAATTTTGTTGCTTGTGGCGTCGCAGGCTGAGTTAACCACCAATGAGAGTTTACCCTTATCCTGAGATCTGGTGCCTACAAACCAGACAGTGATGTAACCACCCAGTATGCTCTCCATAGTACACCTCTGGAGGTTAACGAGCAACTTCGATGAGATACTGAATATCCTAACCCACCTCACAAAGTATTGCCACTGGAGAACTTTTTGAATGCATCAACATGGAGGTTCCCGGACAGACCTTCAGAGATGTTAACACCGAAGAATTTGAAGTTCTTAATAATCCCCACTCCTGAGCCCTCCATGAGGACCGAGTTGTGTTCTGCTGACCTCACCCTGAAGTCCGTAATCATGTCCTTTGTTTTGGTGATATTGATTGAAAAGTTGTTGTTGTTTCTCAATAATCAAGCCGATCTATGTCCCTCCTGTAGACTTCATCATTTCATTTGTTACTTTTCCGATAATTATGGTGTCATCGGCAAACATGTAGATAGCAATGGAATTGTGCATCGCCACACGGTCAGGGGTTTATAATGGGTAGAGCAGTGGGCTAAGCGCACGTACTTAGAGTGCACCTGTGTTGATAATCAGTGGGGAGGAGACTTGGTTCCCAATTCATACTGACTGTGGTCTTCCGAAGAGAATGTCATGGATCAGATTGCAGAGTGGAGTAGAGATGGCTAGAGTTTTTGCATTTGACCAGCACTAAAGGAATAATGGTATTTTAGGACAAGATACAGTGGATACCTAATCCTATAGTTGCCATTTTTGGATCAACAGAGACATCCTATTTGAATTTAACTATGTCTCAAACCCATGAGGTCTTTTTTGCCACCTTGTTGCTAGACTTTCAATGTTTATGAGATGGAAAGATGCTGTCCCTCCTTCCAATTCTTCTTCTCTTCTTCTTTGGCTTGGCTTCGCGGACGAAGATTTATGGAGGGGGTAAAAAGTCCACGTCAGCTGCAGGCTCGTTTGTGGCTGACCAGTCCGATGCGGGACAGGCAGACACGATTGCAGCGGTTGCAAGGGAAAATTGGTTGGTTGGGGTTGGGTGTTGGGTTTTTCCTCCTTTGCCTTTTGTCAGTGAGGTGGGCTCTGCGGTCTTCTTCAAAGGAGGCTGCTGCCCGCCAAACTGTGAGGCGCCAAGATGCACGGTTTGAGGCGTTATCAGCCCACTGCCGGTGGTCAATGTGGCAGGCACCAAGAGATTTCTTTAGGCAGTCCTTGTACCTTTTCTTTGGTGCACCTCTGTCACGGTGGCCAGTGGAGAGCTCGCCATATAATACGATCTTGGGAAGGCGATGGTCCTCCATTCTGGAGACGTGACCCATCCAGCGCAGCTGGATCTTCAGCAGCGTGGACTCGATGCTGTCGACCTCTGCCATCTCGAGTACCTCGACGTTAGGGGTGTGAGCGCTCCAATGGATGTTGAGGATGGAGCGGAGACAACGCTGGTGGAAGCGTTCTAGGAGCCGTAGGTGGTGCCGGTAGAGGACCCATGATTCGGAGCCGAACAGGAGTGTGGGTATGACAACGGCTCTGTATACGCTTATCTTTGTGAGGTTTTTCAGTTGGTTGTTTTTCCAGACTCTTTTGTGTAGTCTTCCAAAGACTCAATGGCTATCTGATATGGTGGATCGTGTCATGCCTAACTTTATACAAAATCAGATGTTCTTCCACTGAATCGCATTTAAACTTTCTATATTTATGGGCTGCTTTTATTCATTATTTTCATAACTTATAAGATCATTTGGCACCTTGCTTGCTGAGTTTAGGTTCTCATTTAACGCTAATGAATTTATGTGGACATTCCAGAGAACTTCAGAAGGGAAGGGAATAGAATTTGGAGTATAGTATAATATTTACTTTTTGAAATAGTTTTCAATTCACCATATGTTATTGTTTAAGCGTTTCCCACCTATATTTCAGTTAGCTTGTTATGCCATTGTAGTTATTCACAATAGATTTAATTTTTTTGTACAACTCTTTTTATCTGCATTTTCCTTTCCATATATTTCCATAGATTAATGTCTTCTATTTGTTTCCAGTTTCTGTAAAGGCCAATGAAAATATTGAAAAAGAAACATGAAAAAATGGGCCTCCTGCCAAATGCAAGACTTGGAATAGTCCTCCTGCCGGATGTGCAATGGGCCTCCTTCTAGATGTGGAATGGACCTCCTTCTGGATGTGGAATGGGCTTCCTGCCAGAAGTGGTATTAACTTCCTACTGGAAGTGGAATGGAACTCCTGCCAGATGTGGAACGGACCTGCTGCCAGATGTGGTATGGACCTCCTGCTGGATGTGTAATGGACATCCTGCCAGATATGGAATGGACCTCGTGCTGGATGAGGAATCGACCAACTGCTGGATGTGGAATGGACCACATTCTGGATGAGGAATGGGCTTTCTGCTGGATATGGATTGGGCCTCATGCTGGATGTGGATTGGTCCTCTAGCTGGATTTGTAATGGGCCTCTAGCCAGATGTGGAATTGACCTCCTGCTGGATGATATTGCAGGTTGAATTAACCTCCCTTTAGAGTTTATCCTTTTTCTGAGAGGTGGTGCTTCCCTACCAGACCATGATGCAACAACCAGAATGAGTTTCTTCAATGACATACTGAATCTCCACAGACACTTCAAACAGTGTTTTCACTGGCGAGCCGTCTTTGGGAATGCATCAACATGGAGACTACAGAACAGATGTTTTGAGCTGTTAACATTCAGGAATTTGAAAATCTGTGCTCCTGAGCCCTTTGTGAGGAATGGGTCATTTTCTGCTGACTTCCCCTTGAGGTCCACAATCTTCTCTTTATTTTTGTTGTCAACGAGGGGAAGGTTGTTGTTGTTACACATACAACATCTATGTCCCACCTGTACACTTTCTCATTAGCATTTGTGATTCTGCAACAATTATGGAGTTGTCGGCAAATGTGTAGATCGCAATGGAATTGGGCCTCACGACACAGTCATGTGTTCATAATGAGTAGAGCAGTGAGTTAAGCACTCATCCTTGGAATGTACCTGTGTGGTTAATCAGTGTGGTGGAAACATTGTTTCCAATTTGTACTGACTGGTCTTCCGATGAGGATGTCAAAGATCCAATGGCAGAGGGAGGTACAGAGGGCTAGAGATAGTAGCTTCTAGACTAGCACCGAGGGAATAATGGTACTGAAGGATGAGGTACAGGTGATGAAGAGAAACCTTGTGTTCTCAGATCTATATCATACATTATCCATTTGTTGGACTTTTTTGCATTAACTGAGAAAACCTATTTGAATTTAACTGTGTCTCAATCCCATTGTGAGAACTTTAGAAGGGAAATGGAAGGTATTTGGAGTATTGTATAATATTTACTTTTTTAATCTATTTACAATTAAGCTTATGTTATCATTGTTTATTTCTGATTGACTGTTATGGTATTATGATTATACAGAATATATTTTATTTTATGACATAACTGTTTTTACCTGCATATTCCTTTTTACATGTTACCATTGATTAATGGCTTCTATTTGTTTCCTGCTTCTTGTAAAGCCCTTTGAAAATATTGAAAAAGAATCATAAAAAGAATGATCCTCCTGCTGGATGTGGAATGGTCCTCCTGCCGGATGTGGTATGGACCTCCTGCCGGATGTGGTATGGACCTCCTGCCGGATGTGGTATGGACCTCCTGCCGGATGTTTTACTGTCCTCCTGCCGGATGTGGTATGGACCTCCTGCCGGATGTGGTACGGACCTCCTGCCGGATGTGGTACGGACCTCCTGCTGGATGTGGTACGGACCTCCTGCCGGATGTGGTATGGACCTCCTGCCGGATGTGGTATGGACCTCCTGCCGGATGTGGTATGGTCCTCCTGCCGGGTGTGGTATGAACCACCTTCTGGATGTGGTACGGACCTCCTGCCGGACGTGGTATGGACCTCCTGCCGGATGTGGTATGGACCTCCTGCCGGATGTGGTATGGACCTCCTGCCAGATGTGGTACGGGCCTCCTGCCGGATGTGGCATGGACCTCCTGCCGGATGTGGTATGGACCTCCTGCCGGATGTGGTATGGATATCTTCCCGGACGTGGTATGGACCTCCTGCGGATGTGGTATGGTCCTCCTGCCGGATGTGGTATGGACCTCCTGCCGGATGTGGTATGGACCTCCTGCCGGACGTGGTATGGACCTCCTGCCGGATGTGGTATGGACCTCCTGCCAGATGTGGTACGGGCCTCCTGCTGGATGTGGAATGGTGCTCGGACTTTATCTACAGAAGAGGTGGAGCAAGGAGAGATCGTTCAGCTTCATTGGTCAAAGGCAAATAAAAAGAGGGTGAGTACATGGGAGCGGCCAGCGATGAGGGGCCCAGTGAGTGAGTGGCACCGAGAAGGAGTGGGGCTTCGAGGCTTTTGCTCATGAGGCTTCGGAGTTAAGAGGCTGAGGACGAGCAAATCAGGGCTAAGGTAAGACGATGATATTTAATTTAATAGATCTTTTTATTTTTCTCTTGTAAGGTGAGAAAAGAAAGAGGCGGGATGAGTGTAAAGGCAGTTTGCTGCTCACAGTGTCAGATGTGGGAAGTCATGGAGTCTTCTAGTCTCCCGGACATCCACGTCTGCACTAAATCAAGAGGTCTCCATTTCCTCATTGCCAAATCACCTTTTAAAAATAAAAACTAGACATTTCTCTAATCTCCTGTTCAGTAACTGCTTTGTCTTCTAAGTCAACATGACTTGTATCTGCTCTCTGCTGCCAAATTAACTCTTTCCTTGACAAAGAGAAATCCTTACTCTCACAATTACCTTTCTCTTTCAAAACCATTTCAGAAGCACCTGGCAAATCTCTGTCAACTGGATCTTCTTCATCTCTCAATCATTTCTTAGACATGGACCTTGTTACTGCACACGCCAGATATATCTCAGAATTCTCTTCCACCTGTTCTTTCCTAGGCCTGCTTGTTAATCTTAAAACTGACCCAACTCTATCTTCTATTAGCCTAATCATGCCCTAATAATATTGAGACTCCCTGCATGGGGAACTTTGGGATTACTCCTACCACAACAGGTCCTTTAACTAACTCTGAATTTAGCACTATTTTGTGGAGAGATACTGACTCCACCTCACCTCCAACACCTTTAATCGCTCCCCTGTGTCAGTTCTTTGATCAAGAGATAAAATCCCTTGTTCTAATAATGATTGTGTTCAACCAGTATTCCTAAGAATTTTACCTTGTACCTGTGATTCTCCCTCCTTTACTGAAACAAAGCCGTATGAAACAAAAAGTTTTAAAACATCCATGACACCCTTATCAGATTTAGAATCTTTGCTCTCTCTAAATTCAACTGTTTGAATAGATTCTTCCGGTAAAACTTTATTTTCTCTTTTGCTTTTCAATGGCAGACAATTTGCAATAACATGACCAGGATTTTAACACAAATGACGTCCAACTCCAGAAGTTCTGTCCTTTCCAACCTTCTCTCCAGACTTAATTTCAGGATTACTCTCCTGCTCCATATTAATCCTCTGAACAGGCTTGTCACTCTGCTCCACATTAATTTTCTGAAAATGCCCACCATGTTGACATGTACTTTTATGAATTAATGCAAATTGGTCAGCCATTCGAGCTGCATGTTGCCACGTAGCCACGTCACTCTCATCCAGGTATCATTTCAACTCCCTTGGCCACACCTTTTAATTTCCTCAATAACATCAATTCTATTAATTCGTCAAAATCATTATTCCTCTTGAGGCACAATCCATATAAGATTGATTCCATGTTTTTCTCAAACTCCTACATTTTTCTCTATCCGCTTCTGAATACATCTTTCTGAACAATATCATAATTTGCCACTTGTTGTACAGTCAAGCGAGAGGATGCAATTTGTGCTTCTCCCTTCAATACACGTTGGAGCATTAATGTCCACTTCTTTTTAGGTCATTTTGAACGATCAGCGACCTTTTCAAAAACTGAAAATAGGTATCTATCTCTCCCTCATCAAAAGGAGGCACTAGATTTACCTCTCTACTTGGCAAAAACCTCTCCGCAGGAATTACAGCTTCAGCTCTCTTACTTTGCTCCCTATCAATTTTCATCCTCTCAAATTTAATCTGTCTTTCAGCGAACTCGAACTCATATCTCCTCTGTTTTTCAGCTTCCTCTTTTTGACTTTTAGCCTCTTCTCCGCCGTTTAGACTCTTCTATCCTCAATTCCTCCAATTCCAATTGCAAATCACCAGATCTATCCTCTGGAAAAGCTTCTAAGTCTTTCTGAACAAATTTATCCTCACTTATACATTATTTCACTATAACCTCTGAATTTGTACTTTCCTCATCCAATGTTTCAATTCAGTCTGTTTTAATGCCTTAGAAATAACCATCAGTCACTCTTTTCCTTTGCTCCTCAGCTCCGCAAATAACGGTTCTGACAAAATCTTATCAACATCCATTGATGCTGTTTCTCACAATTAACTAATAATCCATAAAACTCGTGTTCAATGGACTGGACGAGCTCAGATATAATGTTACGAGCCCAAAGGACCCCAAAACCCAGCAGCAATAGACAAGTAGTTACTTAAACAAAAGTTGTTTTTAATTATCTTTAAAAATGAAAACAGAATCAAACTTAAACTTATCTCTATTAACTGAACTAACCCAACTTAATCCCCTTCTAATTCTAAGCACACATGTATGTCATGTGTGTGTAAACTCATGAAAAGTTATTTTTTTCACAGTTCAAAGTACACTGGTTGCAGGCAATTCTTATACTGTACAGAGAATTTAACATGTATAAAGTTCACCAGGCTTTAGTGCTCGAAAGGTAAATGTTTACCACTCAGGAAGGTTCTCATTGGGTTTGCAGAGAGAGATGTGATGTTCCAGGAGTTCCACAACTGAGGTATCACCATTAGCTGATGAAACTGGCCCCATGTGGGTTCTCCAGATGATAACCTCTTTCGTTCAGGCTCCTACAGAGTTCCTTTCTGTTTCAATTATTCCAAGAGAAACATCGGAAAGACAGCACATCCAGCCATCTGCCACTCTGGAGTTTCTGTTCCAGTTCCATCCAGCTTCTACTTGTTTCAGCTATGACTGTTCAGTCTCTCCCACCACCCCCCCTCTCTCTCTCTCTCTCTCTCTCTCTTTCTCCCCCCCCTCTCTCTCTCTCTCTCTCTCTCTCTCTCTATCTCTCTCTCTCCTCTCTCTCTCTCTTTCTCTCTCTCTCTCTCTCTCTCTCTCTCTCTCTCTCTCTCTCTCTCTCTCTCTCTCTCTCTCTCTCTCACTCTTTCACTCTCACTCTCACTTGAAAAGACCCCTCCTCTTGCAAACAATAGGATTTAGTCTTCTGCTAATGTGGCCGGGGCAAGCAGGGAATTGGAACACTGTTGTTTTTAGGTAAACAAGAACCCAGGAGTGAGCACTTTGCAGAAAGGTCAGAAGTCTTGTAAAAATATTCAACACTGATGATCGATCTCCAGTCCATTCATTTCATGACATCATTTCAATTAGCACGTACTTGTGAAATGTGCAAAGGATTCTCCATATTTTCAGTAAAGTCACTAAATATGAATTCTTCTGTATTACAAATGCAATCTGTTTTAAAATGTGTGTGTATATATGTTACCTTCTCTAATTTTACCAATTTATCTCCCAAATATATTTACAAATATTACATTACAGTATCCTCCTGTTTCAAACAACCATCAATTGTACCAGCCCTGGAACACGTGGACCCCAAAGGTGCAGAGAGTTTGCAGAGGATAGAAATTATACCAGAAACCCTAGCAAATTTCTGCGGATGCCAGCTTCTCGGGGCCATTGACTGACTAGGAGGAGGGTGAGAGAGGTGAGTGAGATGGGCCTGTTGGGTGCCAACGTGTCTTGAAGTGTTTTAAAGTACCTTTAAAATGAACTCAGGGTTGAACAGTCGGGGTTTACAAATTGGATGGTAACAGGAGCTTAACCTGCCAATTTGGTATGTTTTCTTCCTGTGTACAACCCAATTGGTGATTAGAATTAAAAAAAAACTGCACAGGTTTTCAAACCACATTGGAGGTGGAT
This sequence comes from Narcine bancroftii, assembly GCF_036971445.1. Lineage (NCBI taxonomy): Eukaryota > Metazoa > Chordata > Chondrichthyes > Torpediniformes > Narcinidae > Narcine > Narcine bancroftii. Next base: position 11,343,741 of record NC_091472.1, read on the forward strand.
TATCGCCCCATGTATACGTACGGTGTAGATGCTTCTGGACAATTTGTAAGCGATCACGGCTGCCCAGTTAGAAAATTACTTCAATGCTTGCATGGTTACACTTAAACCTTCACACCATGAGAACGCCAGAATAGTACCAGCAGCATGGTGGATTTTGGGTAAAAAGTTGGCCATTGCTCCTGCTTCAACGCCATTTCCCACCGGACCACTATAGGCTCCTCTGACAACCCAATGCTGGCCCGATAGCAGTCCCACTCCCCCGACCCAGACAGCATTCCTACCCAAGGCACTGACAGCGTTCTGCCCCAGCATTGACAGCATTGCCACTTGCGCCTGATTCTGTGTTCATCCTCCAGCCCTAACAGCATTCCAACTCCACGCTCACTCCAGCCCCAACAGCATCCTGCACCCACACTGGCAACTTATTGATTTGGAGGCCAACACGAGGAACCGGATTCCCTGCGGGGGCCTCTGGTGACGCGGTGAATGTGTGACACCTCTCTTACGGCGTTATTGAAGGGGCAATTTAGGACCGCACCCCCCTCTTCGAAGGCGTGGTGTGAGATGTGCCATGCATTCACCGCGTCACTGGGGCCATGCAGGGAATTCCCTTTTCCGTGTGTTGGCCTCCAAATGGCAAGTGGCCAGAGTGGGGGTGTATCGGGGTGGATGGGGGAGGTGTAGGGGCCGGGATGATCATGGAGCGGGAGCACTGTTGGGCCGACAGGCTAACGCGGTCAGACCAGTGGGAAATGGAGGGAGATGTTGGGATGAAGTCGGCAGCAGGGGAACGGAGTCGGGGCAGGAGCAATGACCATCCTTACCCATAATCCCCCATGTGGCTGGAACCGCTCTGGCATTCCAGCAGCATGCATGTTTATGGGTAAGGAAGACGGCCATTGCACACAAGCTTTGATGTCATTACCTACCTGGGCCCCCATGATAGTTACAAGTTGACAAGCAGTAGCTACATGGTGTGGAAACACAAGTCAACAATCCACCTCCGAGGTGGTGTTCCAACGTCTGAATTTTGTTTCTAAAAGTGTACCTAAATGGCCTTTACACGGGTGGAAAACCCGCAAATTTGCAGGTGAAACTCGTGCTACAATCCCATTTGGAAACCCCTCGAGGCTGAGGAAGAACTTGCTCTTGGAGAGGTGAGCTTCTTTAAGAAATTTAATGGACTTTGGAGTCGGTAATGGAGGCAGTGGTTAGGGCCATCCAGTGGTCCAGTTGTCGGATGTGGGAAGTCAGGGACAGCAAGTCTGTTCACGATGACGACACGTGCAAAAGGTGCTTCAGGCTCCAGTTCCTGACAAACTGAGTGAGGGATCTAGAGCTGGAGTCGGATATTAAGGGAGGCAGAGGTTATGATAGGAGCTTCAGGGAGGCAGTTACATGTAAAAATCAGGAGTCAGGGAAACAGTGCAGGCAGGGTTTAGTACTTTTTTCGGTAGGAATATATAGGTCAGCACATCATTTTTGGCCGAAGGGCCTGCACTGTATTGTTCTGTGATGTGTGGTGAAAAGTGTTCTGAACGGCTACATCACGGTCTGGTACTGGGACACCGACACGTCTGATTGTAAAGTCCTGCCGAAGGTAGTGGACACAGCCCAGGACATCACAAGTGAAACCCTCCCCAAACTGAAAACATCTTCGGGGAACACTGCCGTCGGAGAGCAGCAGCGTTCGTCAAGGATTCACAACACTTTGCATCTCTCTGTTCTCATTGCTACCATCAGGAAAGAGCTAGAATTGACACGAGACTCGCACCAGCAGGTTCGGGAACAGCTGCTACTCCTCCACCATCCAACAACAAACCTAATCAGGACTCATTAAAAGGCTCGAATATTTGGACTTGATTGAATTTTTTCCAGTTTGTTTCCAGTTCTTGATTTGTTTACACGTTTATGTTGTGTACAGTTCTTTTGGACCACAAATAAGTGGTAATAGTGTCTGGCTCCGAGAAAAAAATTATTCTCAGGATTTTATGTGATGACATGTGTGCACTTGACAATAAATCGGAATCTGTATTGCACCATTTGTTTCCAATTGTTCTTTATTTGTTTCCGTGCGTACACTGGGTTGGTTCGTTTCAGCTTGACCAATACATGGTGACTCTCTCTCGCCCACAGGAAAAAGAATCTCAGGGTTGTATGTGACTTCCTGCACGTAACTCTGACCATAAATCTGAAGTTGGACCAAAGGGCCTGTTTCCACGGTGGGAAACTTTCTGATTTGAGTGGCAGCACATCACTTTTTAAGGGAATCCCACAGTAAAGTCTGGAAATTAAAACTGGATTTAATTGCAATGATTCTGCAAAAATACGACAATGGATATGATCAGTTGTTGCGAGGGAATAGGGAAGCAGGGCTCAAGCCCCCTCCTTTCCTGTCGGAAGTAAGCACAAGACTATGAGAGAACGTATCACGTACATTGAGCCATGTATATCGTGCGCAATCCTTGTTGGGAAGAGGGAGCCTCAGTGAAGCCCACATCTTCCCCCATCTGTATCACCATCCAGACTGCCACTGTTGGAATCCTCCTTATGAGCCCAACAGCAATGAACAGGGCACAGACCAGTCCTTCAGCTACAATGTTGTTCTGACCGATGTCAACCTACTCCATAACAATCTAACCCCTCCCCACCTCACACCCATAACCCTCTATTATCCTTACATCTGCCTGTCAAAGAGTCTTAAATGTCCCTGTTGTACCAGCCTCTATCACCACCCTCGGCAATGCATTCCAGGCACCACCACTCTCTGTGTATATAAAACAGAGGGTCAGATATCTCTCTTACATTTCCAAGAGTTAAGATTCAATTTATTGTCATGTCATGAAGTCAGTGCAATATTACTCAAATTTGCTTTTCGTCTGCTGTTGGGCAGACAGATTGGCCATCGACAGAAATTGCCTAAAGCGCCTCTTCCAGTCAGAGAAAGAGAAGTAAATGAGAGTTCGATGAGCGTCACTGAGTGTCCTTCAATTCACCTCCAACCCTCCCACCAGCCCCTGTAGCCAGACAGAGTCCAGTCCAAACCAACAGCCGCTTGAGTTCCCGATCCGATTCCCCACCACGATTAGAAGCCCTTCAGTGACCTCGGCACCCTCGCACATCCTGGTTCAGGTACCTTCGGTCAGCCTCGAGCCAGACTCCTGCAGTCCGCGGCCCGGTGTGAATCCCTTGACCGGAATAGCCCGCAGCCAGAGTAGGTTCCTTGCCCCGAATCATCCGCGGCCTTTGTGTTCAACCACAGAATCCCTCTCTGGTCTGCCGCTGTGGTCACTGTGCCATGAGTCACCTCCTCTGCATCTCCTTCTTAAACCAGGGGGTGAGCTCCCCATTTTCTGGTGCCCTGTGCCAATCCTCTGCTTCCCCAGAGTCGGTAGCCTCTCCTGGCTGCTGCCGCTCATCGGCCCTGCGATCCTGGAGGCCATCCCCGTGGCTGCAGTATTTTTATATAAAACCACTGCCAGGTCAATTAACGGTCCTTTTAAAGTCTGTACGGATCCAACCGCATTTGGACCGGATGGTAGAAGCCCATGTCAGAGCGCTGTGTTTCCACTCTCCGTGGGTCTTTGACAGCGCTGTCCTTACAGAAGGACTGGCAGTGCTGCCATGTTTTCCCATTCCCAGCTGTCTGAACAGTCAGGGTACCAAGGGTGAGTGGAGAAGCAGTTTAGTGGGGCTGTGGGAGAATGGTTCAGCTCATGATGGAATGGTGGAGCAGACTCGACAGGCCGAATGACCTACCTCTGCTCCTTTATCTCATTGTCTCAATTTGTGATTCACAGTTTGGGGTATTTACATGAAAACTGCATACATTACTGTAGAAAAAAGTGGTGGTTTGTATAAAAAACACCACAAATTTTGACAAATACAACCTTTTCTGTTTTATAAAAACACTGTACTTTCCTTCAAAACACATCCCCTGGTTTTTTATAGGAGCCTCCACTTCTCAAAAAACAATAATTAGACACAAAACATTTATATTTAGACATCAGATATTCCACAAAACAATAGAACATTTACAGCACAGAAACAAGCCACTCGTCCCCTCTATTCTGTGCTACACCACTTTTTCATATTAAGTCCCACTGACCCATGACTGCCTCCAGCTCCAACAGTGTCATCAGGTTTGCAAATGACATCTCAGTAGTTGTCCTAGTCAGCAATAACGACGGATCGTACAACAGAGAAGGGGTGGAAAATCTCATGAACTGAGGTAAGTGTAACATACTGGGTCTCAATGTGGACACAATTGCCGACTTCATGATGACAAGGACCGACCACCCTCCACACACATCAACAACTGTAGTGGAGAGAGTGGAGGACACCAATTTCCTTGGAGTTCACTGAACAAGAGACCGATCCTGGACACACAACATCTCCTCACTTGTCAGGAAGGTACAACCGAAACTTCAATTCCTTATAGACTGAAGTAGGGAAGGTGACCGGCCAGCATCAGGTCAACTTTCTACAGAAGTTTTATCGAGAGTGTCCTGACCAGGGTTCGAATTACGACTGTCTGAAAGGAGTTTCCACGTTCCACCTGTGACTGCATAGGTTTTGTCCGGTTTCTCCGTTTTCCTCACATAATTCAAAATGAACCGGGTTAGTTGGTTAATTGGGTGTAATTGGGTGGCACAGGCTCAAGGGCTGAAGGGCCTGTTACCGCACTGTATGTCTAAATTTAAATATTTATAACGTTTAACATGGAAACAACCAATTTGGTTCAACCTTTCAATCTGCCATGGCCATGTAGTACTGCGAGAGCCCAGTAGGGGGAGGCAGCACACCAAAAAAGGTTTACAATACAGTACCGCACCCCACACTGGGGAAACCCAGCAGATCCGGCAGCCTCCATCAGAAGTGAAGGGCAGTCGAGGAGCCAGGCTGATAGATTTAGATGTACAGGCCATTTCGGCCCACGAGTCTGTGCCACTCAATTTATACCCAATTAGCCTACACCCCCAGTACGTATTAAACTGAGTCGCCGGGTAAAACCCACTCAGACACGGGGAGAACGTACAAACTCCTTACAGACAGCGCATGATTCGAAACCCTGGCCCACTCTCTGGTGCTGTAACATTGTTGTGCTAACCTCGACACCAACCATGGCTCCCAAGAATATCTAGCAGAGGATGGTTTTAATTCATTAACCTCTGTGTTATGGGCCCCGCACGCTTCCTCCGCGCCTCTCTGCTTTCATGGAAACAGAATTATGAGCAGTACAAATGTAAGCAGGTTTAGGTGACACAAGAACCAGAGGGCATGGGTCAAGGGTGAAAAGTGAATTGTTGAAAGGAAACTTTCGGGGGAACTTTTTCCTGCAGAGAGTGGTGGGAGTGTGGAACGAGCTGACACCTGACGTGGTGAAAACTGGCTTGATTATGACATTTAAGTAAAGTTTGGACCAGTCGCTGGATGAGAGGGGAATGAAGGGAAATGGATTAGGTTCATATGGACAGGTGTGGCACGGTTACTTTAGCTGTAGGTGCAGCACTCTTTGAGGGTCAGCGACTGTGACTGGGGTTCAAATCGGCGCTGCCTGTAAGGTGTTTGTACACTCTCCTCATGAGTGTGTAAGGATCATCCGGGAGCTCCAGTTTCCTCCCACAGTTCAAAGCGTCCAGAGGGTGGAGGTTAATTGGATGTGTTATGAGCCCAGAGGTCCCCAAAACCCAGAGGAATAGAAATTCACCAAGAAAGGTCAGACTCAGACTCAGGGTCAGAGGAGACAGTGAGTCAGGGCCTGGTGTCGGGTGAGAGGACGAGGAGCCAAGAGACAGCATCAGAGGGTGAGTAGAATAAATAGCTGGACTTACTAATTTGGCTGGTCCAATCTATATGTAAATTCGAGCTGGGAGTCGACGGAGGAGAAGCTCGGAGAGAGTGACGTGGAGGTAAGCAGTTAAATACAAGGGTTTACTGGGGCTTGGGCCTACTCAAATCGGGCTGGGAGTCTGAGGAGGCAACAGCTGGAGTTTGAGCTATGAGTCAGAGGAGCAGGAGCTTGGAGAGAGTGACTGGGTTCATTGGTCAAGGGGCCAGTGAAAGGAGTAAAAGGGGAGGGGGCGGCCAGCGAGGAGCGGCGCACTGAGTGAGTGGGGCACTGAAGGAGTGGGACTTCCAGCCTTTGGCTCAACAGGCTTAGGCAAAAACAGGCGAGGAGAAAGGTAAGTGGCATTATTTTAGCTCAGTCATGCCTATGGGGTTAGTGCTTTGTACTGGATGTCAGATGTGGGAACCACGGGTGAGTCCCACCCTCCCAAATAGCCACATCTGCGTCAGGTGCACCGAGATGCAGTTCCTTAAGCACCGAGTTGGGGAACTGGAGCTGCAACTTGAGGACCTACGGCTGGTAAGGGAGAGTGAGGAGGTGATAGATTCAACTTTCAGGGACATAGTTACCCCAAGACCAGATGTGTCAGGTAAGTGGGGAACTGTCAGGGGAGGGAAGAAAAGTACCAGGAAAATAGAGAGCACACCTGTGAACATCCCTCTCAGTAACAGGTATATTGTGTTGGATGCTGTTGAGGGAGATGACCTGACAGAAGCTGGCAGCAGTGACCAGGTCCCTGGCACTGAGCCTGGCATGGTGGACCAAAAGGTAAAGAGGAATGCAGTGATCATTGGGGACTCCAATGTCAGAAATACAGACAGGAGATTCTGTGAGCCAGATAGGTATGCCGTCATGGTGTGCTGCCTCCCTGGTGCAAGCGTGCGGGATATCTCAAATTGGGTCCAGGGTATTCTAAAAGGGGAAGGCGAACAGCTTGATGTCTTGGTACATGTGGGTACCAATGACATAGATAAAAAGGAGGAAGTACTGAAAAAGGATTACAGAGGGTGAGGACAGAAACTAAGAAATAGGACAGCCAGGGTGGTGGTCTCTGGTTTGCAACCTGTGCCAAGTGCAACTGAGTACAAAAATGGAAGGTTAAGAAAAATCAATGTGTGGCTCAGGGGCTGGTGTAAGGGACAGGGTTTTGGCTTCTTGGATCATTGGGATCTCTTTCGGGGAAGGCATGACCTCTACAAGAAGGATGGGTTACACCTAAACCCAACAGGGGTCAATATATTGGCAGCTAGGTTTGGTACAGCCTTCGGGTGTGGTTTAAACTAATTTGGCAGGGGGATGGGAACCTGTATGATAGGGCAAAGGACAGAAAAGATAAAACAGGAAAAGTTAAGTTAGGCAGCGAAAGTAAAAAATCAGAAAGAGCAAGGAGGGTGAAAAAAGCAAATCTGAAGTCTTTATATCTTAATGAAAGAAGCATTCAGAACAAGGTAGATGAATTTGCTGTGGAAATTGAGATAAACCAATATGATTTGATTGGGATTACAGAAACATGGCTGCAGGGTGGGCAAGCCTGGGAACTTAACATCCCGGGGTATACGATATTTAGGAGGGATCGGCAAGAAAGAAAAGGGGGTGGGGTAGTATTGATGGTGAGAGAAGGAACCGACACGATTAGCAGGAAGGATATTAACTCAGAAGATGCGGAATCTATATGGGTAGAACTGAGGAATAGCAAGGGGTGGAAAACGTTAGTGGGGGTGGTATATAGGCCTCCAAATAGTAGTGTAGAGGTGAGGGAAGACATTAAAAGAGAAATTAGAGAAGCGTGCAATAAGGGAACAGCCGTCATCATGGGAGACTTTAATTTGCATATAGATTGGACTAGTCAAACTAGTAAAAATACTGAGGAGGAGGAATTCCTTGAATGTTTACATGACGGTTATCTCGAGCAATATGTCGAGGAACCAACTCGGGAGCAAGCCATTTTAGATTGGGTATTATGCAATGATAAGGAGCTAATCAACAATCTTGTTGTGTGAGGCCCTTTGGGTAGGAGCGATCTCAATATGATTGAATTCTCACTCGACATGGAGAGTGATGAAATTAAAACCGAGACCAAGGTCCTGAATTTAAATAAAGGGATTTATGATGGTATGAGATGGGAGTTGAGTAAGATTGATTGGGGGGTGTTTATGGGGGGGGTTGACTGTGGATAGACAATGGAAAGCATTCACAGATCTAATGGAGAAATTGCAAAAATCGTTTATACCGGTTTGGCATAAATATAAACCAAAAAAGGTGACTCAACCGTGGATAAGAAGGGAAATTAGAGACAGCATTGGGTCCAAAAAGAGAGCATATCAATTGGCCAAAAAAAGTACCGCAACCGAAGACTGGGAGCAGTTCAAGATGCACCAAAGGAGGACAAAGGGATTAATCAAGAGAGCAAAAATAAATTACGAAAGTAAGCTTGCGGCAAATATAAAAACCGACTGCAAAAGCTTTTATAATTATGTCAAGAGGAAAATATTGGTGAAATCCAGAGTAGGTCCTTTGCAGACGGAATCAGGGGAATATATAATGGGGAATAAGGAAATGGCAGACCAATTAAATTCTTACTTTAGTTCTGTTTTTACAAGAGAGGATACAAATAACCTCCCAAGGATTTTGGGAAACATAGAGACTAATGCAAGGGAGGAACTAAAAGAAATCAGTATCTCTAAGGACATGGTCTTGGGGAAATTGGTGGGATTGAAGGCCGATAAATCCCAAGGGCCTGATAATCTACATCCTAGGGTACTCAAGGAAGTGGCCATTCAGATAGCAGATGCTTTAAGAATTATTTTCCAGAACTCGATAGACTCAGGATCAGTACCCATGAATTGGAGGGTAGCTTATGTTACCCCACTATTTAAAAAGGGGGGTAGAGAAAAAGCAGGGAATTATCGGCCTGTGAGCCTTACATCAGTAGTGGGCAAAATGATGGAATCCATTATTAAGGATGTAATAGCGGAGCATATGACTAGCAGAGAAGGGATCGGACTGAGTCAACTTGGATTTACAAAAGGTAAATCGTGCTTGACAAATCTATTGGAATTCTTTGAGATGGTGACAGGTAAAATAGATGGGGGAGAGCCAGTGGATGTGGTGTACCTGGACTTCCAAAAGGCCTTCGATAAGGCCTTGCATAAACAACTGGCTTCCAAAATTAAGGCTCATGGGATTGGTGGGAAAAATATTGACGTGGATTGAGAAATGGCTGGTCGGTAGAAGACAGAGAGTTGGGATAAATGGCTCATTTTCTGAGTGGCATGCGGTGACCAGTGGTGTACCACAGGGATCTGTACTCGGACCCCAGCTCCAGCTGTTCACAATTTACATTAATGATCTGGATGAGGGGATTGGATGTAATATCTCCAAATTTGCAGATGACACTAATCTAGGAGGGGTTGTGTGCACGGAAGATGGGGTCAGGAAGCTCCAGTGTGATTTGGATAAAATCCAAATTTTATCCAAATAAAATTTGGGACTGGGCAGATACATGGCAAATGCACCACAATGTGGATAAATGTGAGGTTATCCTCTTTGATAATAGAAACCGGAGGGCAGATTACTATTTGAATGGCAATAGATTAGGAGTTTGGGAAGTGCAGAGAGACCTAGGGGTACTTGTACATCAGTCTCTGAAGACGAGCATGCAGGTACAGCAGGCGGTTAAAAAGGCAAATGGTATGTTGGCCTTCATATCAAGAGGGTTTGAGTATAGGAACAAGGATACCTTACTGTAGCTGTACAGGGCCTTGGTGAGACCCCACCTGGAGTATTGTGTGCAGTTTTGGTCACCTTATCTAAGGAAGGATGTTCTTGCAATGGAGGGAGTGCAGAGGCGATTCACCAGGCTGATACCTGGAATGGCAGGAATGACTTAGGAGGAAATGTGCAAATCGGGATTGTACTCGCTGGAGTTTAGAAGATTGAGAGGGGATCTCAGAGAGACATATAAAATTCTGGCAGGACTGGACAGAATGGATGCAGTTGGGATGTTTCCAAGGATGGGAAAATCCAGAACCCAGGGCCATGGTTTGAGGATAATAGGCAAACCATTTAGGACCAAGATGAGGAGGAATTTCTTTACCCAGAGGGTGGTGAATCTGTGGAATTCATTGCCACAGAGGGCAGTAGAGGCAGGTTCATTAAATCTATTTTAGAGGGAATTAGATCTATTTCTTCAGTAGAAGGGTATTAAAAGTTACGGAGCGAAGGTGGGGACGGGGTACTGAGATTTCAGATCAGCCATGATCTCGTTGAATGGCGGAGCAGGCTCAAAGGGTTGAATGACCTGCTCCTGCTCCTATCTTCTATGTTTCTATGTTTCTAAGACAATGTTTAATTAAAAAAACATTGCTTTAAATTTCCTTTAAACATCATCGCAACATCACCCCCTATACTTTCCAAATGGTGGGAGGAAACCAGAGACCCGGGGGAAAACCACTCTGACACGGGGAGAACGTACAAATTCCATACAGAGAGCGTGTGATTCAAAACATGGACCCAGACTCTGGCGCTGTAAAAGAGATGTGCTAACCTCAACATATTCCCAAAGAATATCAAGCAAAGGATGGTTTCGATCCATCGACCTCTGGGTTATGGGCCCAGCACGTTTCCGCTGCGCCACTCTGCTAAATTATACAAAGAATTATCAGTGGTGTAGATTGAATAAATGCAAGCAGATCTTTTACCCATTAAGTATATTTGACACAAGGACCAGAGGGCATGGGTCAAGGGTGAAAGGTGAAATTTTGAAAGGGATTTTTCGGGGAACTTCACTCAGAGAGTGGTGGGAGTGTTGAATGATCTGCCAGCTGATGTGGTGAATGTTGTCTTGAATTTAACTCTTAATTAAAATTTGGACAGATACATGGATGAGATGGGGATGACGGGATATGGACTGGGTTCAAATGTAAAGGGGAGGCACGGTGAGACTAGCGAATAGTGCAACACTGAGAGCGCCAGCATTCAGAACCTTGGTTCGAATCACAGCTGTCGTTAAGATGTTTGTACCTTCTCCCCGCGTCTGTGTAGGCAGTTTTCATGTGCTACAGTTACCTACCACCGTTGAAAACCTGCCAAGGGTGGAGATTAATTTATTGTGTTATGAGTCCAGAGGACCCCAAAATCCAGCGGGAATAGAAATTCACCAAGACAATGCTTTGGAGAATCAGAGATGGGGAATCAGAGGTGGGGAAGCAGAGGCCGGGAATCAGAGGTGGGGAATCAGAGGCCGGGAATCAGAGATGGGGAATCGGAGGCCGGGAATCAAAGGCCGGGAATCAGAGGCCGGGAATCAGAGGCCGGGAATCAGAGGTGGGGAATCAGAGGCCGGGAATCAAAGGCCGGGAATCAGAGGCCGGGAATCAGAGGCCGGGAATCAAATGCCGGGAATCAGAGGCGGGGAATCAGAGGCCGGGAATCAAAGGCCGGGAATCAGAGGCGGGGAATCAGAGGCCGGGAATCAAAGGCCGGGAATCAGAGGCCGGGAATCAGAGGCCGAGAATCAGAGGTGGGGAATCAGAGGCCGGGAATCAAAGGCCGGGAATCAGAGGCCGGGAATCAAATGCCGGGAATCAGAGGCGGGGAATCAGAGGCCGGGAATCAAATGCCGGGAATCAGAGGCGGGGAATCAGAGGCCGGGAATCAAAGGCCGGGAATCAGAGGCCGGGAATCCGTGATGGGGAATCAGAGATGGGGAATCAAAGGCAGGGAATCAGATGCGGGGAATCCGTGATGGGGAATCAGAGTCGGGGAATCAGAGGCCGGGAATCAGAGGTGGGGAATCAGAGGCGGGGAATCAGAGGCGCGGAATCAGAGGTGGGGAATCAGAGGCCGGGAATCATAGGCGGGGAATCAGATGCTGGGAATCAGAGATGAGGAATCAGAGGCCGGGAATCAGAGGTGGGGAATCAGAGGCCGGGAATCAGAGGCAGGGAATCAGAGATGGGGAAGCAGAGGCGGGGAATCAGAGGTGGGGAATCAGAGGCGGGGAATCAGATATGGGGAATCAGAGGTGGGGAATCAGACGCGGGGAATCAGAGGCGGGGAATCAGACGCGGGGAATCAGAGTTGGGGAAGCAGAGGCGGGGAATCAGAGGCGGGGAATCAGAGGCAGGGAATCAGAGATGGGGAATCAGAGGCCGGGAATCAAAGGCCGGGAATCAGAGGCCGGGAATCAGAGGCCGGGAATCAGAGGCGGGGAATCAGAGGCCGGGAATCAAAGGCCGGGAATCAGAGGCCGGGAATCAGAGGCCGGGAATCAGAGGCGGGGAATCAGAGATGGGGAATCAGAGGCCGGGAATCAAAGGCCGGGAATCAGAGGCCGGGAATCAAATGCCGGGAATCAGAGGCGGGGAATCAGAGGCCGGGAATCAGAGCTGGGGAATCAGAGGTGGGGAATCAGAGATGGGGAATCAGAGGCAGGGAATCAGAGGCTGGGAATGAGAGGCCGGGAATCAAATGCCGGGAATCAGAGGCGGGGAATCAAAGGCCGGGAATCAAAGGCCGGGAATCAGAGGCCGGGAATCAGAGGCCGGGAATCAAATGCCGGGAATCAGAGGCGGGGAATCAGAGGCCGGGAATCAGAGGCGGGGAATCAGAGGCCGGGAATCAAAGGCCGGGAATCAGAGGCCGGGAATCAGAGGCCGGGAATCAGAGGTGGGGAATCAGAGGCCGGGAATCAAAGGCCGGGAATCAGAGGCGGGGAATCAGAGGCCGGGAATCAAAGGCCGGGAATCAGAGGCCGGGAATCAGAGGCCGGGAATCAGAGATGGGGAATCAGAGGCGGGGAATCAGATATGGGGAATCAGAGATGGGGAATCAGAGATGGGGAATCAGAGGCGGGGAATCAGATATGGGGAATCAGAGATGTGGAATCAGAGATGGGGAATCAGAGGCGGGGAATCAGAGGCGGGGAATCAAAGGCAGGGAATCAGATGCGGGGAATCCGTGATGGGGAATCAGATGCGGGGAATCCGTGATGCGGAATCAGAGTCGGGGAATCAGAGGCCGGGAATCAGAGGTGGGGAATCAGAGGCGGGTAATCAGAGGTGGTGAATCAGAGATGGGGAATCAGAGGCCGGGAATCAGAGGTGGGGAATCAGAGATGGGGAATCATAGGCGGGGAATCAGAGGCGGGGAATCAGAGGCCGGGAATCAAAGGCCGGGAATCAGAGGCCGGGAATCAGAGGCCGGGAATCAGAGGTGGGGAATCAGAGGCCGGGAATCAGATGTGGGGAATCAGAGGCCGGGAATCAGAGATGGGGAATCAGAGGCGGGGAATCAGATATGGGGAATCAGAGTCGGGGAATCAGAGGCCGGGAATCAGAGGCCGGGAATCAGAGGTGGGGAATCAGAGGCGGGGAATCAGAGGCAGGGAATCAGAGGCCGGGAATAAGAGGCCGGGAATCAGAAGTGGGGAATCAGAGGCCGGGAATCAGAGGCAGGGAATCAGAGGCGGGGAATCAGAGGCAGGGAATCAGATGCTGGGAATCAGAGGCCGGGATTTAGAGCCCGGGAATCAGAGGCCGGGAATCAGAGGTGGGGAATTCGAGGCGGGAAATCAGAGGAGAGGAATCAGAGGCAGGGAATCAGAGGCCGGGATTTAGAGGCCGGGAATCAGAGGCTGGGGATCAGAGGTGGGGAATCAGAGGACGGGAATCAGAGGTGGGGAATCAGAGGCGGGGAATCAGAGGACGGGAATCAGAGGTGGGGAATCAGAGGCGGGGAATCAGAGGACGGGAATCAGAGGTGGGGAATCAGAGGCGGGGAATCAGAGGTGGGGAATCAGAGGCCGGGAATCAGAGGCGGGGAAACAGAGGCGGGAAATCAGATATGGGGAATCAGAGGTGGGGAATGAGAGGCCGGGAATCAGAGGCCGGGAATTAGAATTGGGGTATCGGGGAATCAGAGATGGGGAATCAGAGGCGGGAAATCAGAGGCAGGGAATCAGAGGCCGGGAATCAGAGGTGGGGAAGCAGAGATAGGGAATCGGAGGCGGTGAATCAGCGATGGGGAATCAGAGGCTGGGAATCAGAGTTGGGGAATCAGAGGTGGGGAATCAGAGATGGGGAATCAGAGGCGGGGAATCAGAGGCGGGGAATCAGAGGCGGGGAATGAGAGGCCGGGAATCAAATGCCGGGAATCAGAGGCGGGGAATCAGAGGCGGGGAATGAGAGGCCGGGAATCAAATGCCGGGAATCAGAGGTGGGGAATCAGAGATGGGGAATCAGAGGCGGGGAATCAGAGGCGGGGAATGAGAGGCCGGGAATCAAATGCCGGGAATCAGAGGCGGGGAATCGGACGCGGGGAATCAGAGGCGGGGAATCAGAGGCCGGGAATCAGAGGTGGGGAATCAGAGACCGGGAATCAGAGGTGGGGAATCAGAGAGCAGGGAATCAGAGGTGGGGAATCAGAGTTGGGGAAGCAGAGTTGGGGAAGCAGAGGTGGGGAAGCAGAGGTGGGGAATCAGAGGTGGGGAATCAGAGGTGGGGAATCAGAGGTGGGGAATCAGAGGTGGGGAATCAGAGGCGGGGAATCAGAGGTGGTGATTCAGAGAATTCAAATAGGTTGTCTCTGTTGATCCAAAAATGGCAACTATAGGATTAGGTATCCACTGTATCTTGTCCTAAAATACCATTATTCCCTTAGTGTTGGTCAAAACGCAGAAACTCTAGCCCTCTCTACCCCACTATGCAATCTGATCCGTGACATTCTCTTCGGAAGACCACAGTCAGTATGAATTGGGAACCAAGTCTCCTCCCCACTGATTATCAACACAGATGCACTCTAAGTACGTGTGCTTAACCCACTGCTCTACCCATTATAAACCCCTGACCATGCGGCGATGCACAATTCCATTGCTATCTACATGTTTGCCGATGACTCCACAATTATCGGAAAAGTTATAAAAAATGATGACGTGTACTGGAGGGACATAGATCGGCTCGATTATTGAGAAACAACAACCTTTCAATCAGTATCACGAAAACAAAGGACATGATTACGGACTTCAGTGTGAGGTCAGCAGAACACAACTCAGTTCTCATGGAGGGCTCAGGAGTGGGGATTATCAAGAACTTCAAATTCCTCGGTGTTAACATCTCTGAAGGTCTGTCCGGGAACCTCCATGTTGATGCATTCAAAAAGTTCTCCAGTTGTAATACTTTGTGAGGTGGGTTAGGATATTCAGTATCTCATCGAAGTTGCGCGTTAACCTCCAGAGGTGGACTATGGAGAGCATACTGGGTGGTTACATCACTGTCTGGTTTGTAGGCACCAGATCTCAGGATAAGGGTAAACTCTCATTGGTGGTTAACTCAGCCTGCGACGCCACAAGCAACAAAATTCACTCCATCGTGAATGTCAACATGGGGCTTTGCCTTCAAAAAAGAAGCCTCCATCATCAAGGATCCCCAATACCCAGATAATAACCTCTTCACTCTGCTACCATTAGAGAAAAGGCAGTAGAGCCAACGGACGAGCAGTCAATGCCACAAGGACAGCTTCTTCTCCGATTCCATCAGATTCTTCAATAATCTCCATCAGATCCTTCAATAATCAATGAGCCAAAGACATGACCTTGCTTTTTTGTGCACTTACTTTTTATAGTAATGTTGTAGGATGGTTATAACATGAATGTTTGCTCCAAATCACAGAATTTCATGACGTGTCCTTGACAATAAATTCTGATTCTGAATCTGATAACATATGAGAGATATCTTGACAAAAATGGAGAGAGAAGAATGAGACAAAAGCATATTCAACAAAGTACCTTTTTCGTTTGGAGGCCCATTTCACATCCGGCAGGAGGCTCATTCATTTTATGTTTCTTTTGAAATATTTTCATCGGCCTTTACAGAAACAGGAAACAAATAAAATCTATGGTAATATATAACAAGGAATATGCAGATAAAAATACACAGTTGTATAATAAAAATCAATCTATTATATATAACCACAATATCAGAACATGCAAAAAGAAATAAAGGTGTGAAATGGTTAAAATTTATAACATAGTGTTAATTGAAAACATTTTAAAAAGTAAACATTATACTAAGCTCCAAATTCCTTCTCCTTCCCTTCTGGAGATTCTCCTGTTAATACATGTAATTGAACGAGCATTGAAAGAAAACAGAAATTCACAAAGCAGGGTCCAAGTGATCTTATAAGTTGCACAAACAATAAATAGAAGGACCCCATAAAAATAGAAAGTTTAAATGTGACACAGTGGAAGAACATCTGATTCTCTACAAAGTTAGGCACATTACAATATCAGATAGACAGTGAGTATTTGAAGGAACCACACCATCTTTTCATTTCATCAACATTCAACGTTTAGCAACAAGGGGGACAAAGAGACCACATGGGATTGAGTCGTAGTTAAATTCAATAGGTTGTCTCAGTTGATCAAAAAAATTCCAATGAATGGATAAGGTATCAGATAGACACTGAGAACTAAAAGCTGCTCTTCATCAACTGCAGCTTGTCCTTAAATACCACTATTCCCTCAGTGCTGGTCAAGAAGCTACAAACTCTAGACCTCTGTTATCCACTCTGCCAATGGATCCTTGACATTCTTATCTGAAGACCACAGTCAGTATGATTTGGAAACAAGGTCTCCTCCACACTGATTATTAACAACACTAGAGGTATGTGTGCTTAGCCGACTGCTCTACTCATTATAAATCCATGACCATGTGGTGAGGCACAATTCCATTGTTATCTACATGGTTGCCGATAACTCTGCAATTGTTGGGAGAATCACAAATGGTAATGAGGAAGCGTACAGGAGGGACATGGATCAACTGGTTGAATGCGTAACATCAACAACCTTTCATTGCATATCACCAAAACAAAGGAGACGATTTCGGACTTCTGGTAAAAGTCACCAGAACATGACCCAGTTTTCATGGAGGGCTCAGGAGTGCAGGTCTTCACGAACCTCAAATTCCCGAGTGTTAACATCTTCTTAGATATGTCCTGGAGCCTCCATGTTGATACATTCACAAAGAAGGCTGGCTAGTGTGTACAATGTTTGAGGAGTCTGACGAAATTTGGAATGTCATCGAAGACACTCGTTACCCTCCACAGGTGCACTGTGGAGAACATTCTGGCTGTTTGCATTACTTCCTGGAATGGAAGCGCCAACTCTCAGGAAAAGGATAAATCAAATGGGTGGTTAATTCAACCTGCGATACCACAGGCGACAGAATTCACTCCATTGAAAACATAAATATTATCTTAAAAAAGAATTCTCTATCATCAAAAACCCCCACCACCCAGACCATAACCTCTTTACTCTGCTACCATTGGGGAAAAGGTACTGGAGCCCAAGGACGTGCAGTCAATGCCCCAAGGACAGCCTCTTCCACGATTCAATCAGATCCTTCAATATTCAGAGTCAAAGCCTATGCCCTGCTTTTTTCTGCATTATTCTTTTGACTTTTTAGAGTAATGTTGTCGATGGTTATAACGTGAATGTTTCCACTGTGATGCTGCCCCAAATCATAGAATTTCATGACTTGTTCTGGACAATAAGTTGATTCTGAATCTGAAAACATAGGAAAGATATCTGCACAAAAAGTGGAAAGAGACCAAAACGTATGTAACAAAGAAGCGAGTACAGCAGGAGGCCCTTTGCTCATCTGGTAGGAGGACTATTGCACACCCGGCAGGAGGATCATTCTTCTTTTGATTCTTTTTCAATGTTTTCATTGTCCTTCAGGAAAACAGGAAACAAATAGACACCTTTAATCAATGGTAATATATAAAAAGGAATATGCAGATAAAAATCAGTTGTATAATAAAAATCAATCTATTACATATATCTATAGTATCATAACATTCAAAGAGAAATAAAGGTGGGAAACGCTTAAACAATTAGAACATTAGGCTAATGGAGAAAGATTTTAAAAAGTAAACATTATACTATCGTCCAAAGTCCTTCTCCTTCCCTTCTGAGGTTCTCCTGTTAGTACATATAACTGCACTAGCATTAAAGGAAAACACAAACTCACAAAACAAGTTCCAAGTGATCTTATAAGTGATGAAAATAATGAATAAAAGGCCTCATAAACATAGAAAGTTTAAATGCGATACAGGTGAGCAACACCTGATTTTATAATACAAAGTTAGGCACGCCAACATATCAGATAGACATTGAGTATTTGAAGGAGGAACAGCACCTTTCCATCTCATCAACATTGAACGTCTAGCAACAAGGGAGGCAAAAGAGACCACGTGGCATTGAGACATCATTAAATTGAAATTGGTTGTCTCCGTTGATCCAAAAATGGCAATTATTGGATGAGGTATCAGATTGACCCTGAGAACGAAAGCTTCTCTTCATCAACTGTAGCTTGACCTTCAATACGATTATTCCCTCAGTGCTGGTCAAGAAGCTACAAACTCTCGCCCTCTGTAACCCACTCAGCAACTGGATCCTTGACTTTCTTATTGGAAGACCACAGCAGTATAAATTGGAAATAAAGTCTCCTCCCCACTGATTCTCAACTCAGACACACTCCAAGGATGTGTTTAGCCCACTGCTCTACTCATTATATACCCAAGACTGTGCTGTGAGGCACAATTCCATTGTTATCTTCATGTTTGCTGACATCTCCACAATTGTTGGGAGAATCAGAAATGGTAACCAGGAAGCGTACAGGAGGGACATGGATGAGCCAGTTGAATGTGTAACAACAGCCTTCCCTCAATGTTACTAAAACAAGGGGGGTGGGGGAGTCACATGATAGAGTCGCGTCTGTTCGGCGAAAACCAGCCCTCCACAGAGGAAAGAAAAAAAAATGAAGCTGAATAAAGGAAACAGAGAGAAGCTGCAAGAAAAAGTAAGCAAGAAGACCCAGAAGATGGCTCCAAAGAAGGAGAAGATGAGAGCGAAAGAAAAAGAAAAAGAAAGAAAAATGCCAGAAAGTAAAGAGGAAGGGAGCTCCCATCAAGCATATCGCCCAGCCCCTGAAGCCGGTAAGCATTCAGCAGGGTGGCAACCTCTCCTGGAGTGGACTGCAAAAATAGTCCTCAGAGCCAGAAAAAGAATGGCAGCTGAGCATTCGCGACGAGTCACGCACGCGGAGTGCACATGTTACAGAGAAAACACTGACGGGAGAGAGGCCCAGCAGTGGGACATGACCGAAACAGCTGAGGGAGGCAGGAAGGTGACATCGAGGGAAGAGGAGGCACTAAGAGGACAAGAGAAGGAGCCAGAGAAGGAAAAAAAGACAAAGACAAAGACCCGCACAGGAAAGCAGAAGGTAAAAAAGAGAAGCAGCTGATAGGTAAGGATTATTATAATGAATAAATGAAGACACTAAAAGACATTTCAATGAGGGATTTAATACAGTTCAAAAAAAGGGAAAGGCAGACAACAGAATGCAGAGGATGGAACTGTCTATTGTAGATGAAGTGGAAGAAAGAGAGGCAGCTGTGGAGTTCAACTTGGCAAAAGCAGTATTGTGGAAATAAAGCTATAATTTCGTGCTCCGACATCCAGCAGTACTAAAAGTATTCATCCCTGGGGAGCAGAACAGACTATTCTCAGATCCGAAAGAAGGTTAAAGCTTTGCAGGACGATTGTCATACAGTCAACGAGATGAGACGAGGAGTATTAGGAAAGACTGCCCGGACAATGTATAGAGATAAGTTGTAAAGATGATAATGTGAATACAGAGGTTGATAAAGATAAGGGGAAAAAGAAAAAAGAAGGAGATTTGTTATATTTATCGAAAAATGTTAAGTTTTTCTCTGGGGAGGGCTGGGGGAGGGGGAAGGACTGCACTGCAAAATCTGTAGATGCTTGCGGTTATTATCGCAACCCAGATGGAAAAGGGAGCTGTTGTTGACTGGCAAGGAGTCAAATACAACCCAATACAGGGGAGGGGGAGGGGTTAATGTTATTTTGGCTAGGAGTATATTTTGTGTTAGTTTTCATTGGGGATTCTGGGGAATTTTGTTTTTTAGTCATGTTGTTGTGCACTGAGACGGGCAAGGATAATTCAAAGAGCAATACCGGAAAAAAGGAGATGGAGAGGCCAAAGAGGCGAGAGAGAATTGAAAATGGAGCGATAAGATGGGTACATTGGATTATATGACCTTAAATGTTAATGGAATACACAACCATATTGAAAGGAAAAGATTCCTGACATAACTCAAAAAGGAGAGAATAGACAGCATTTGTGCAAGAAACACAATTAACCGAGATAGAACATAGTAAATTGAGGAAAGTCTGGGTAGGTCATGTAGTGGCATCATCATACAATCCAAAAGCCAGGGGAAGAGCTGTACTAGTTAACAGAAATTTTCCAATTAATATAAAGGATGGAATAACAGATCCAGCGGGCAGGTATGTAATGAGGAAGTGCCAGATTTATTCCGAATTTTGGAATTTGCTCAATATTCATGCACCTCATGAAGAAGATCAGGAATTCATGCAGGATATCTTCCTAAAGATAGTGGATACACAGGGACATATCTTCTGGCATGGGGGGTAGGAGTTCAACTTCAACCTGGACCCAATGATACATAAAACTGGGAAGACAATTAACAAAAAGAATAAAGTATCCAAATTTATGCTAAAATCAATGCGGGATATGAAATTAATTGATATATGGAGGAGGCAACATCCAAAAGAAAAAGAATACTCATATCACTCGAATAGGCATAAGACCTATTCAAGGATAGATATGATTTTGATGTCGCCGCAGATCCAAGGGAGAGTTCAAAAGCAAGACTATTATCCAATCACTCACCCTTGTTAATAACAATTGAATTAGTGGATGTTCCACCAAAAACATATAGATGGAGGCTAAACCTTATACTGTTAAAAAGGCAAGATTTCAGGGAATATATTGAATACCAAACTAAAATATATTTCATGATAAATAGAATCAGTAAAAGAAAAGTTCATACTATGGGACACAATTATTAGAGGAGAATTAGTTAGCCATACAACCAAAATTAAAAAAGAATATAAACGGGAAGTAGAACAGTTGGAAAAAGACATTGAAATTATAGAAAAGGAATTATTGAAAAGTGACAACATAGACAAAAAGGGAGAATTGGCAGAGAAAAAAAACTAAAATACGAAACACTACAAACATATAAAATGGAGAAATACATAATGAAAATAAAGCAAAGATATGATGAATTGGGAGAGAAACCCACAAAATATTGGCTTGCAACTTAAAACAGAGCAAGGAAAAGAACATTACTGGTGAGAAGAAAAGATGATAAACATTTCCCATCAGAGATTAAAGGATTTGTTTTAAAATTCTGTAAGTAATGGTATCAAAGCAAAAATACAGGAAAGAATGATAAAATTGACGAGTTTTTATCTAATATCGAACTGCCAGAACTACAAGTAGAAGATCAAAACAAACTGACAAAACCCTTTAAGAATGAAGAAGTAGAGGATATATTAATGAAACTACAAAACACTAAAACACCAGGTGAGGATGGATATCCTATAGAGTTCAGTAAAGTCTTTAAGCACATACTAATCCCTCCCCTCCTAGAAGTAATGAAGCAGGTGGAAGAGACCCAAATCTTACCCGATCATGTAAAACATCAATAATTACAGTAATTCCAAAAATGCGAAAGGTCTTGCTGTCGGCTGCATCACACAGACCATTATCCATATTAAATGCAGATTACAATTTAATAGCCATACTATTAGCAAACAGACTGACTGACTGTGCACCGATTTTGAGATAGGAGGATCAAACTGGATTTGTTCAAAAAAATGAGCAGCAGATAATGTTTGTAAACTTATTAATTTAACTGCAGAAGGACGTCTCTGTTCCTATACTCCAATCCCCTCTTTATGAAAGCCAACATGCTATTAGCCTTCTTCACAGCTTTCTGAACCTGCATGCTAGTCTTCAGTGACCGGTGAACAAGTACTCCCAGATCCATTTGCTCCTCCCCACTCCCTAGCTTGTCTACATTTAAATAATACTCAGCTTTCCTATTATTGCCCTCAAAATGGATAACCTCACATTTGCTTACATTGAACGTCATCTTCCATTCAGCAGCCCACTCCCCCAACCTGTCCAAGTCCCTCTGCATTTTCCTGACATCCTCCTCACACCCCACACCGCCACCCAGTTTCGTGTCATCTGCAAATTTGCTCAAATTATTAATAATCCCCTCATCCAAATCATTTACATAAATTACAAACAACTGAGGACCCAATACCGATCTCTGCGGCACTCCACTCGTCACATCCTGCCATCCTGAAAAAGACCCGCTTACCCCCACCCTTTGTTTCCTATTTCTTAACCAATTTCCTATCCATGCCAGCACCTCACCTCCAATACCATGCTCCCTGATCTTGCCCACTAGTCTCCCGTGTGGTACCTTATCAAAGGCCTTCTGGAAGTCCAAATACACCACATCCACTGGCTCTCCCAAGTCCACCCTGTTTGTGAAAGCCTTTGACAGGGTAGAATGGAATGATTTGTTTAAAGTGCTACAGAAATTTAAACTGTTGTAAAAAATTATTAATTGGATTAGAGCACTATATAATGGACCATTAGCAAAGGTAGTAGTAAATGGATATATGTCAGATCACTTCAAATTGTACAGGTCATCTAGACAGGGATGCCCATTGTCCCCCTCACTGTTCACCTTAACTATAGAACAACTGGTGGAGCTGGTAAGGAAGGAAAGTATGATAAAAGGTATAAAAATATAAGAGAAAGAATACAAAATCAGCCTATTCGCAGATGACATCATTGTATGTTTATCAGAATCAGATAGATCAATGTCTTGCTGAAGAAACTCCCTCAGGGTTCTCCAGATGATAACCTCTTTCTTTCAGGTCACCACAGAGTTTCTTTCTGTTTCTCTTCCACACTAAAACTTCTTGCCAGTTTGTCCAGTTCAAGTACCCAGCTGCTATTCCTGGCTGAAACACTTTCAAGATATCTGTGTGTGTGTGTGTGTGTGTGTGTGTGTGTGTGTGTGTGTGTGTGTGTGTGTGTGTGTGTGTGTGTGTGTGTGTGTGTGTGTGTGTGTGTGTGTGTGTGTGTGTGTGTGTGTGTGTGTGTGTGTGTGTGTGTGTGTGTGTGTCACTCTCTCTCTCTCTCTCTCTCTCTCTCTGACTCTCTCTCTCTCTCACTCACACACACACTGAGAGAAAACCTCTTTGACTCTCTCTACTTGCAAAACCACATGATGCAATTACAACAGCAAACTCTCCTGCAGACAATATGCGGCTCCAACCATCCCTTTCACCTGTTACTTTGGTAAACAGCAATCCATGAGTGAAGTCCCTTGAGCATACTTCAAAGCTCTTGCAAAGAACTGAAAGAAGCCACTATGTCTAGCATAAGCAGAGCTCAAGTACTTCAAATCACGTCTGTTTTAAAGTGTTTGCATGTGACCTACTCTCACAAACCTTTCCCAATTTATCTCCCAAAAACTTTTCCATATACTCTGTCATACCTTCCCCTTTAAAAGTAATTTTAACTTTTGACTTTAAATTCAGTTATAACCAAACTGCCCTTAAGATGACTAAAGAGATAACAATATATAACGTTATAATGAAGTATAAAAGCTGCAAGTATTTTTACACATGATTAATTTTTACATATTAACAAACAATCTGTAATCACATAATTTGTAACTGATATAATTAATTTGCAGATTATATACTTGTAATATTAAATTCCAGTTTAACAATCTGTTTTTATTCTTCATTTTATTTAAAAACACCAGACGATTGTGGTCAGTAAATATCACAATTGGTCCATGAGAGATGCCGAGATGTACAGCAAAATTCTGCAGAGCAAATATGAGAGACAACAGTTCTTTTTCAAAAATGAAAAGTTCCTTTGATGAACATTGAATTTTTTGAAAAGTCGGCAGCTGGATGGTCAATTTCATTATGTTTTTGCAATAAAACTGCACCTGCTGTTCCCTCACAAGCATCCACTGCTTAAGGAGATTTTAACACAGGGCAATGATATAGCATCTCCTTTAAATTTTCTAAAGCTGTCTGACAAACTTTAGTTCACACAAATTTCTCACCTTCCTTCAAAGGATTGGTTAAAGGAAGAGCAACCTCAGCAAAATTTCCTATAATATCCCGACATTCCTGAAAACCTTTGCACTGCCTTCTTGCAATTGGGAATAAGCAACTCAGAAATTGCATTCACCTGAGCTTGAATAGGTGCAACGTTGCCATGACCAACTCCATGACCCAAGTATGTTACAGTGGCATTTGCAAATTGACATCTGCTAAATTAATAGTTAAATTTGCTTTGGGTAATCTTGCAAACATTTTGTTCAATTCCCTTACATGTTCTTCCCATGTGTCACGTTTTGTGACCAAGTCGTCAATATAACCATCTGTATGAGTTAACCCTTGGATAACCAAATTAATCATCCTCTGGAACGTTGCAGGGGCATTTTTCTTGCCCAAAGGTAACACATTATACTCGTATAAACTGGAATGAGTAACCAAAGCTGAAATAATCCTTCCACTCTCAGTTAAAGGCACACACCAGTATCCCTTCAACAAATCCAACTTCGTAAGAAATTTAGCTTTCCCAATTTTATCAATACAGTCATCTATTCTCACAATAGGATAAGCTTCTGTTTTAGATATTTCATTAACCTTCCTGTAATCTGCACAGAACATTACAGTTCCATCTGGTTTCACCACCAGAATACAAGAACTCCAATCCGAGTTCAAAGGTCTAATATTATCATTTCTCAACATATGTTTTACCTCCTGATCCATGATTTTACTCTACTAAATGTTTATTCTGTATGGGTGTTGTTTTATGGGATTTGCTTCTCCCACATCCACATCGTGATAAATCACTGACGTTCTTTTTGGAACCCGAGGTAATAAATTTGTGTATTTCAAAATTAATTCTTTCAACTGCATCTGTTCTGACTTAAGATGACCTAACATTTCCTCCAAATTTTCCAAAATTGTTGAGTTAGACAAGCACACAGGAACCATGGTTTCTTTAAGGTTACCCTCACAAGATTCTGTTTCCATAATCCTATGGTCCATGACTTCCTCAA
The DNA here is from genome assembly GCF_036971445.1 of Narcine bancroftii. Lineage (NCBI taxonomy): Eukaryota > Metazoa > Chordata > Chondrichthyes > Torpediniformes > Narcinidae > Narcine > Narcine bancroftii. Next base: position 11,368,660 of record NC_091472.1, read on the forward strand.
CCCTTCAACAACTAACACCTCTGATACAGATTATTCTCCACTACCTTTACCCTCATCATAAGGTTTCACCATATTTATGTGACAAACCTGAGTTTTATTCCTTCGATCTGGAGTGTTAATACCATAGTTAACATCATTCAGTTTCGATACAACTAATCGTGCTCTCAAAGGATTGTCATGTGTGGAAATAAAATCAAAACTTTACTTCCTGTCCTAAAATTCCTCACTTGAACTTTCCTGTCAAATGAACGCTTCCTTTTACCCTGAGCCATTTCTAAATTCTCTTGAGCCAAAGTCCACACTTTTTGTCACCTATCGTTAAATTTAGAGACATAATCCAGCAAGACCAACTGCACATCCTCATGAACCCATTGTTCTTTTATCAACATTAAAGGGCCTCTAACCTGATGTCCAAACACAATTTCAAAAGGGCTGAAACCTAATGAATCCTGCACAACTTCCCTTGCTGCAAATAACAAGAAAGGAAAACCTTCATCCCAATCCCTTCCATTCTCCAGACAATAAATCCTCATCATATTTTGAAGAGTGGAATGAAACCTTTCCAAAGTTCCCTCAGTTTCAGAATGGTACGAAGATAAAGTGATCTGTTTTATTTCCAACTCATAAATTATCTGCTGAAACAACCCAGACATAAAGTTATATCTTTGACGACTCTGAATCACTCTCAGTAATCCAAAAAAGGTGAAAAATCTTTCCAGAATCTTTACCACAATTGTGGCTTTAATATTCCGTAATGGTCTAGCCTCTGGAAATCTTGATGCTGTACACATAATAAGTACTGATTCCCAGACTTAGTTTTAGGCAGGGGACCTACACCATCCACAATAACCCTTGTGAAAGGTTCCTCAACAACAGGAATAGGTTACAATGGATCCACTGGAGAACCCTGCTTAGGTTTCCCCACAACATGAGAAAAATGACATGTCTGGCACCAATTTACAACATCCTTCCTCAAACCAGGCCAGAAAAATGGTCTCAAAATCTTATTCATGGTTTTCCTTACAGCAAGATGACCACCCAAAGGTGTACTGTGGTCTAGATTCAAGATTTCATTCTGGTTATTTCAAGGAAGAACCACCTGATGAATTACACACCCCCCCCCCCCCCCACCAACTCTTCATTAGCTGGAATATCAAGACGTCTCCATTTTCTCATCAACAATTCACCTTTTTAAGTAATATCCCTAAACCATTTCTTTATTCTCCTGTTCACTTATGCTTTATTCCATAAGACATCAAGATTTATTTCTTTTTTCTGTTGCTGAATTAACGTTTTCACTGACAAAGAAAAATATTTACTCTCAAAATTACCCTGCTCTTTCAAAACTATTTCAGAAGCCCTGGGCAAGTCTCTATCAACTGGATTTTCCTCAGCTCTCATCACTTTCTTTGTCACAGAACTTGTTACAGCACATACAGGATATATCTCACAATCCTTTTCAACCTCATCCTTACCAGGCTGATCTTTATCCTCTGCCAAATCATTCCCTAATAAAAATGACACCCCCTGCACAGATAACTTTGAAATTACTCCTACTACAACAGGTACTTTAAATAATTCTGAATTGACCATAGTATTGTGAAGAAATATTGACTCTACCACACCTCCAACCCCTTTAATTAAAGTGTCTCCCCTGTGTCAGTCCTTTGATCCAGACTTAAAATACTTTCCAAGAACAATGACTGAGCAGCCCCAGTGTCTCTAAGAATTTTAACTGCAACCTGTGATTCTCCCACTTTGACTGAAACCAAGCCCTCTGACACAAAAGGTTTGAAAACATCCATGACACCCTTTACAGGTTTGGAACATCTGCTCTCCTTAAATTCCACTCTTTGAATACATGTTTCTGGTAAAACCTCCTTTTCTTGTCTCTTTTCAATACTAGACAATTCACAATAACAGGTCCAGGTTTCTTACAAAAATGACATACAAATCCAGAAGTTCTGTCCTTTCCCACCTTACCTTCATCTTTTCTCTTAATATTCTCTCCAGACTTAATTTCAAGTTTACTCGTCTGCTCCACACTAACCCGATGAACAGGCTTATTCATCTTTTACACATTAACTTTCTGAAAATTCCGAGTATTCTGAAATGCACCTTGGTGAAGTCGGGCAAATTTGTCTGCTAATTTAGCCATTTGCCACCACGTCCCCATGTCTCTCTCATCCAGGTATAATTTAATCCCATTTGGAACACATCTTTTAATTTCCTCAATGAACATCAATTCTCTCAATCTGACAAATCATTATTTATTCCTTTTGAGGCATACCAATAGTCAACACAGACAGATATTTTCAGAGTGAAATCCATACAAGATTGATTCCATGATTCCATAAAACTCCTAATTTTTGTCTATATGCTTCTAGAAACAACTCATAAGCTTTCAATACTGCTTGTTTAACAGGATCATAATTTGCCGCTTGCTCTGTAGTCAAGCTAGAGGATGCAATTTGTGCTTTTCCCTTCAATACACTTTGGAGCATGAGAGACCATTTTTCTTTTGGCCGTCGATAGACTTCGACAACCCATTGCTGATGGCCTAAAACTATTTACAAAAGAACCAATCCGACCATCATTTTCACCACAAACACTTCTTTCGAGCTCCAACCATCGCACTAACACTATCCCTCCTAATATGAATTCATTTCCCCAGATCATATGCAATTCTAAACCTCAATTTGGGCCTACCATTTATTTCAGCCACCTCAAGACTAACAGTCGATACAATCTTAGCCTCAGAGTGAGCCTCAAACTCAAACTGTGCTTTTATAGGAGCCCTACCCACAGTAGCACAAACTATTTCCTATGTAATTACTCTTGGGTTTATTCTTTTATCTTGTACCTTGTACAAGGCACAAGGACTGCCTAAAGAAATCTCTTGGTGCCTGCCACATTGACCACCGCCAGTGGGCTGATATCGCCTCAAACCGTGCATCTTGGCGCCTCACAGTTCGGCGGGCAGCAACCTCCTTTGAAGAAGACCGCAGAGCCCACCTCACTGAAAAAAGACAAAGGAGGAAAAACCCAAAACCCAACCCCAACCAACCAATTTTCCCTTGCAACCGCTGCAACCGTGTCTGCCTGTCCCGCATCGGACTTGTCAGCCACAAACGAGACTGCAGCTGACGTGGACATTACCCCTCCATAAATCTTCGTCCGCGAAGCCAAGCCAAAGAAAGAAGAATTCTTTTATCTATAATTATCCTAACAGGTGGATTTACCTTCTATACATCTAACTTATCCCAAGAAGCCATCTGATTAATTCTTCCAAGCTAAACCCTTGCCATAATATGATATATCTCAACACTAGGAGAAACCATTTGAGCCCCCTCTGCTCCCACGCAAGGAGAATCAGAAAAAGCTTCAGGTTTTAATATAGAATACGCTGCAGGACCCTTCACCCTATTCTTCTTCACAGAATAAACAGATCTTATTAAAAATATTGCTGCTCTGGCCCATGGTAGACATATCGGCTCCAGAGCTTTTGAAGGGTACCCAAAAGACTTCACTAATGGATTGTTGTTTACAAAAGGCAATAGGAACCACTGTTTTCTGGAAGAGAACTTTCTATTCTGAGACGGTCATGTGATTTTGCATGCAGAGAGAGTCAAACAAGATTTCTCTCAGAGAGAGAGAGAGTGATGCACAGAGATCACTTGTGCAGTCTTTCAGCCAGCAGACAGCAGCTGGGACTCGAACGGGTCAAGCTGGCTAGCTTATGAAAAGCCCAGTTGTAAGACGACCTAGTCAAACCCCTTGTGGTTCTTGCAAGAGGAGAGGACTGGCTGTCTAATGTTTCACTTGGAATAAGGGAAACAAAAAGGAACTCTTGTGTTGACCTGAAAGAAAGATGTTATCATCTGGAGAACACTGAAGGGGCAAGTTTCCTCAGCAAGAATCTGAAGTGGATGATTAAAAAGGAACAACAAATCTCTCTCTGAAAACCAACAAGAACCTTCCTGAGTGGTAACCATTTACCTTTCAAGTGTCAAAGTCTGGTGAACTTTATAAATGTTACATTCTGTGCACAGTATAAGAATGACCTTCAACCCGTTGTTACGGGGTCCAGAAGACCCCAATAACCAGAAGCAACAGATATGCACCAACACAGGGTCATTTAAACAAAGTTAGTTTTTAATTACAATTGAATAAGAAAACAGAATTAAACTTTAACTTATAACTTATCCAACTTCCTTAACCTACCTAACCTACTTAATCCCCCCTCTAGTACTAAGCGCAGGTGTGTCTAATGTATATTTAAGATTAGAAAAGTTCTTTGGATCACAATCCAATCTCACGGGTTGCAGGAAATTCTTGTAGAAGTTAACATTAACAAAGTTCACTTGGCTTTGGTGTTTAACAGGCAAATGGTTACCACTATGGAGGGTTTTTGCTGGTTTTCAGAGGGAGATTCCTTTTCCAGGACATCCCAACTGATTCCTTCTCAATCTGTCTTGCTGACGAAACTTGCCCTCTTCAGGTCTTTCTTTCAGGTCACCTTTCAGCCGCCAGTCTTCTACTTTGACCAGACAGCCTTTCAAAGTCTGCCAGCTTGTCCTTCTGGCATTGATTTCTGTCTCTCTCTCTGTTTCACACCTGTGAGAAGCAGAGGTGCCTTCACGGATTTCACTCGAGACAAAAATTGAGAAAAGAGAACATTTATTTTACAACAATGCAAAGTTGGGTGCTTCCCCTTACCCTGGGAATACACACAGATACTGGGGATTACCCAACTTTTTATACATTCCATTTCAGTACAGAGGTACCTTCCCCCTTAACATTCTTCTGCCTCCTGGATTGGTTTAGCATTAGGTAATTCTGCCTAGGTGTATTCTAACTTCTTATCAGTTTATGTGCCTTTCTGCAAACTTGTTTCCCAGGAAGTGTCATGTCTTTGATCTTACTCATTAATCAACCCCCAGGACTTTGCTAAATCGATCTACTTGCTATCCTGTTTTTGAAGACCCCTATTGTATTCTACTTGCTCAACCCTTCCTCATATTCCATTCTTACTTCACCCTTATTTAACCCATCATAATTCATTCTTAATTAGCACTTGCTTGACTCCCCACATTCCATTATCTCTTACACACCCTCCCTCTCTGAGAGCAAAACTGTTCTCCTCTGCCTACAAAGATCATATGCTCTCCCAGTCAAGCTGCTCTCGATTCTTTGTTGCCTCTTGCAAAAACATTCTGCAAATGTCCTGCAAATATTCTGTGTTTTAAAATGTATGTGTGCAAGCTGCTCTAACAATTCTTCCCAAACCACCTCTAAATACCCTGTCAGACCTTCCTCCTTTAATGGGAATTTTAACACGAGTTAAATTTAGTTAGAACTAAACAGTCTTTAAATCACTAAACAGATAACAAGACACAATATATAACATGTTTTCATAACGTGTAACATGTAATTCAATTTCGCGAGTATTTCTATAAATGAGCAATTTTAACACCTTGACAAACAATCGGCAATCACATTATTTACACCTCTGATATGGTTAATTTGCAGATCATATTCTTGTAATATCAAACTCCAGTTTAACAATCTTCTGCTTTTATTCTTCATTTTATTCAAATCACTCGAGGATTGTGTTCAGTGAATATAACAATTTGTTCATGAGAGGTACCAAGATATACGTCAAAATTCTGCAGAGCAAATATGATCGCTGACAGGTCTTTTTCAATAGTGGAATAGTTCTTTTGATGAACATTGAATTTTTTTGAAAAGTAGGCAACTGGATGGTCAATTTCATTATGTTTTTGCAATAAAACTGCACCTGCTGTTCCCTCACTGGCATCCACTGCTACAGAAAATGGTCTGTCAAATCAGGAGATTTTAACACAGGGCAATGGCATAGCATCTCCTTTAAATTTTCTAACACTGCCTGACAATATTAAGTCCACACAAATGTTTTCCCTTTCTTCAAACGATTGGTTAAAGGAAAAGCATCCTGAGCAAAATTTATGCAAAATTTCCTGTAAATTCCTGCCATTCCTAAAAACTTTCTCACTGCTTTCTTGCCATTGAGAAAAGGAAACTCAGAAATTGCATTCACCTTAGCTTGAATAGGTGCAACTTTGCCATGGCCAACTACATAACCCAAATATGTCACAGCAGCATTTGCAAATTGACTCTTGCTAAGTTAACAGTTAAGTTTGCTTTGGATAATCTTGGTAACAATTTGTCCACTTGCCTTAGATGTTCTTCCCATGGGTCACCTTTTGTGACCAAGTCGTCAACACAAACATCTGTATATATTAACCCTTGGATTCCAGAATTAATCATCCTCTGGAATGTTGCAGGGGCATTTTTCATGTCAAAAGGTAACACATTTGTGTATTTCAAAAGTAATTCTTTCAAATGCATCTGTTCTAATCTGGCCTAATCCAAATTTTCCAAAATGGTTGCGTTAGACAGGCACACAGGAACCATGGTTTCTTTAAGGTTACCCTCACAAGATTCTGTTTTCATAATCTCATGATCCACCACTTCCTCCACTCTCTGAACAGCCAACACCTCTAATACAGATTGTTCTCCACTACCCTTATTCTCATAATAAAGTTTCATTAACAATTCACCCTCCGAGTCATATCCACAAGCCACTTTTTAATCTCCTGTTCAGTTACTGCTTTCTCCCTGAACCTAACAAGATCTGCATCTATTTTCTGTTGTTGAATTCACTCTTCCCTTGACAAAGAGAAATCCTTACTCTCACATTGACCCTGCCCTTTCAGAAGAACTGGGCAAATCTCTATCAACTGGATTTTCTTCAGCTGTCATCATTTCCTGTAGACCTAGTTACCGAACATGCAAGATGTATCTCACCATCCTATCTGACCACATCCTTAGCAGGCCGATTTGTCAATCTTAAAACTGTCCCAACTTTATCCTCTGTCAAATCATTCCACAACAAAAATGAGACACCTTTGACTAATTTTGACTTTAGCACAGCCTTGTGAAGCGATATTGACTCTACCTCACCTCCAACACCTTTAATCAAAGTTGTCTCCCTTGTGTCAGTCCTTTGATCCACAGTTAAAACACTTTCTAACAACAATGATTGAGCAACCCTAGTATTTCTAAAACTTTTAAATGGAACCTGTAGTTCTCCTTCATGAAAAGCAGGCAATAAATTTACCTCTCTCCTATCCAAAAACCTCTCCCCAGGAGTTACACCCTCAGTTCTCATACTTACTTTTATCTCCAGTCTTAACTTCTCCAATTGAAACTCTCTGTCCCTTTCAGCTACCTCGAACTCACATTTCCTCTGTTTTCCTGCATCCTCTGCCACATATACCCTTTTTCCTCTTTCTTCCTGCACCCTCCATTTCTCCAATTCCAATTCAAAACTTCTATCCTCTAGAAAATCTTCGGTCTTTCTGAACAAATTTACCCTCACCTATCTCAGATTTCACTATAATCCTCTGTATTTGTACTTTTCTCATCCAATATTTAACTTCAGCAATTCTCAGTGCCTCAGAAATAGCCACCAGTTCCTCTTTTCTCCTGCTCTTCAGGTGATGGTTGTAACAAGAATGTATCAACTTCCATTGGTGCTCTTTTTCCAGGCACCAGCTCTAAGTTCGCTTGCTAAAATAGCAAAAATTCCAGACACAATAGCTTGCGAAAAAAACCGATCGACTAATAAATCAATGTTCAAATCCAAAACGACGAGCCCCCATAAAATTTTACGGAGTCCAGAGGACCCAAAATCCAGCAGCAATAGATGTGCACCAACACAGGGTCACTTAAACAAAAGTAGTTTTAAATTACAAATGAACAAGAAATCTTAACTTATACCTTAACCAACCTCCTTATCCTACCTAACCTACTTAATCTTCCCTCTAATACTAAGCGCAGGTATGTGTAATGTGATCTTTGGATCACATTCCAACCTCCCTGATTGCAGGCAATTCTTAAACTGTCCACAGAAGTTAGCATTAACAAAGTTCACCAGTCTTTGGTGCCTAACAAGGCAGATAGTTACCACTCAGGAGGGTTCTTGCTGGATTTCAGAGAGAGATTCCTTTTCCAGGACATCAGCAACTGATTCCTTCTCAATCAGTCTTGCTGACGAAACTTGCCCCCTTCAGGGTTCTTCAGATGATGCTGTTTCTTTCAGTTCACCTTTCATTCCACCAATCTCCTCCTTTGACCTGGTAGCCTTTCAAAGTTTGCCAGCTTTGTTCTACCGGAACTGATTTCTGTCTCCTCTCTCTCTGTTTCACACCCTCCCTCTCTGAGGGCGAAACTCTTCTCCTCTGCCTGCAAAAATCACATACTCTCCCTGGCAAACTGCTCTCGATACTTTGTTGCTTCCTGCAAAAAGCATTCTGCAAAAGTCCTGCAAATATTCTGTGTTTTAAAATATGTGTTCAAGCTGCTCTAACAATTCCTCCCAAACTACCTCTAAATACTCTGTCACACAGTGAACTTGGAGGAATGAGAAGTGAGATTGTACTGTGAACCAAAGAACCTTTCTGAACTTACACACACATTACATACAATTGCGTTTAGAAATTGAAGGAGCTTTTCTTTTGTTAATTAACTGAATAGAGATAAGTTAATGTTTGATTTTATTTTCATGTTTCCAGATAATTAAAAGCAACTTTTGTTTAAGTAACCATTTGTCTTGGTGAATATCTATTGCTGCTGGGTTTTGGGTTCTTCTGGGCTTGTAACAGCTAAAACAGTACATTGCCTTCTCTTTCTGGGACAGCTATCCCTCTCAATGGGACACCTTCCAATTTACCTCTGGGCCACCTCTGCCCCTTTCTGGGAGACCGGTCCCGTTCTCTCTGTCTCATTCTGGTACATCTCCGTGTCTTCCTCTCTCTCCCTTTCTGGCACATCTCCCTGTCTCTCTGGCACACCACTCCCTCCTTCTCCCTCTCTGGCATCCCTCTCTTCTTCTCCCTTTCTGACAAGCCTCTCTCCCTGTCTCTCTGGCACCCCTCTTTCCCTGTCTCTCCTGCACCCTTCTCCCCTCCTACTGGTTGAGGTTTTTCTGATTATTTTGTTAGTGAATTTCCAGCCTCGAACTCAGTTTCCAACTTTATCCGTGACAATGTTCACATGGTCGGCCTTGACCACAATTCACATTGTCCATTTGATGCCGTTTCTGCAGAGTTCAAGCACTTTGTATCTCCCTTCCTCCTCAAAGCCTTTATTCAACCCTGGACCTTTAACTCATCGTAATTACACAGGACACTGAAGATGTTCACAGCAAAGGGACGGATCGTAGGTCAGGATTTTGTGGGTTATCACAGCTCGGCAGCCAGAGCTCGAGCTGTTTCATACCCATGACTTTACCTAATGGGGACGAGTTGGGCCCCCCCTGTCCCTTCCTACAACAGTAGGGTGGGGCGGTGAGACATAACTGTCTACTTATAGTCATGTTCCCATGGATTTGTGCAGGAATCTTTGTCAAGGTGGGAGCAATAAGCAGGCAGGGGCCTGAATGAAAAGGCAGGTGAGGGAAGAAGGGGCAAGGAGAGGAGCACAGACCAACAGGTGACCATAAGATATAGCAGCAGAAGTAGTTCATTCGGCCCATCAAGTCCATCCCGCCATCCATCATGAGCTGATCCATTTTCCCCCTCAGCCCCACTCCCCTGCCTTCTCACCATAAACTTTCATGATTTTTTTTAAATTTAGACATACAGCATGGTAGGAGGAGATGACACCCGAAAGGTCCGTCCCACCCAATTTGCACCCCATTACCCTTCAATCTCTCATTTATACTGAAGGGTGGGAGGAAACCCACATAGACACAGGGAGAATGTACAAATAACTTACAGACAGAGCTGATTCAAACCCAGTCCCGTTCGCTGGTGCTATAAGAGTGTTGCACTAACCGCTCACCCAATCCATATCCCTTCATCCCCCTCTCATCCAGGGTCCTGTCTAAATTTTACTTAAATGCCATAATCAAGCCAGCATTCACCACTTCAGCTGTCAGCTCATTCCACTCTCCCACCACTCTCTGTGCAAAAAATTACCCCAAAAGTTTCCATTCACAATTTCACCTTTCACCCTTGACCCATGCCCTCTTGTTGGTGTGTCAAATCTACGCAGTGGGTTAAAAGCCTGCTTGCATTTATTCAATCTACACCATTGATAATTCTGTGTCCAATGAAGCAGAGTGGTGCAGCGGAAGCGTGCTGGGCCCATAACCCAGACGTCGATGGATTGAAACCGTCCTCTGCCTGTTATTCTTTGGGACCCATGGTTGGTGTTGAGGTTAGCACAACTCTTTTATGGTGCCAGATTCTAGGCCCGGGGTTCAAATCACACGCTGTCTATAAGGAGTTTGTATGTTCTCCCTGTGTCTAAGTGGTCTTCCCCAGGGTCTCTGGTTTCCTCCCATCGTTTGAAACGTAGTGGGGGTGTAGGTTAATTGGGTGTAAATTGGGTGGAACGGACTCATGGGCCGATGGCCTGTTACTCCTCTAACATATACAAATCTATCATCCTGAATCGTTGTCTGGCTTTTACTTCCGATGGAAGCTGTGCGACCTGTTGGGGTTCCCCAGTGGGTGGAAGGTCACTGGAGTGTCAACCTTTGGTGGATGCTGTCTCCCCCTACTGGTCTCTGCCAGTCCTGCAGGGTAATGGCTGATTGAAAGGGTGATCCAAAGAGGTTGTTTCCAATATAAACTTTATTTTTAAATATTTACATTTAGATATACAGCGTGGTAACAGCCCCTTGTGACGCACAAGCCCGAGCCACCCAATTACTCCTGTTGCAGGATATGTTAGAATTTTTATGGATTAAATATGTCTTTAAAATTATTTGATTGTCGGGGATTGGTTTAAGTTACTCTTCACGAACAGTGTAACGTTTCGCAAAAGGCATCGCATTTAAAATGGATCAACTTTGCTGAAGTGAGACATTGTGTCACCAGTGACATTGTAGAGAAAATGGAACTGCTTGGAGTGGACTTCAACCGGAGGGGCAAATGGAACATCATGTTGATCATGTGTGGGCTCAGATACTGATAATATCTTTCGAAAATTGACTATGGGCGCCTATAAGAGGTCTCTTCGATTTTACAAGTGGGGAGGAAAAAACTGACAGCTGATTTCTCTTTTGGAGAGAGAGTGAAAGAGAGAGAGAGAGAGAGAGAGAGAGAAGGAGAGTGAGAGAGATAGAGAAGGAAAGAGAGAGAGAGAGAGAAGTCAGTTGCAGAGTATCTGTTGAGGCTGCAAAATGACAAGCTGGCAGCTTGGGAAAAAACACCATTTTGAAGATGGGTTGTGGATTCTGAGTTCAGCCTGTTGAAAAACTTTATAGGCCTGACAAGACGAAATTGCTGGCAAGAATGTTTCTTCTGAAAGAAGGGAAACAAGAGGAACTCTGTGGTGACCTGGAAGAAGAGATTATCGTTTGAAAATCCCAAATGGGGCAAGTTTCTTCGGCAAGACATTGAAGTGGCTGATTGGAGGAAATCAGTTTGTGTGTGTTCAATGAGTGACAAATGTCTCTCTGAAGCGAACAAGAACCTTCCTGAATGGTAACCACTTAACTTTAGGCACCAGATTCTGGTGGAAATTTTAAAGGTTAAATTCTGTGTACAGTCTGAGAATTGCCTAATACCGGTGAACTTGGAGAAGGGAAATGTGAATGATTGGACAGTGAACCAGAGAACTTTCTTGAAAATGTACCCTTTACATACACGTACACTTAGAACTAGAAGGGGGTTAATTTAGGTTAAGTTAATAGTAATAAGTATTAAATGGATCTTGTTATTATGTTTAAAGGAAATTAAAACCAACTTTTGTTCAAGTAACCATTGTCTTGGTGAATTTCTATTCCTGTTGGGATTTGGGGTCCTCTGGGCTCATAACACATCCAATTTACCTCCACCCTTGGCAGGTTTTGAACGGTGGGAGGAAACTGTAGCACATGGAAACTGCCTACACAGACGCGGGGAGAAGGTACAAACATCTTAACGACAGCGGTGATTCGAACCAAGGTCCTGAATTCTGGCGCTCTAAGTGTTGCACTATTCGCTAGTCTCACCGTGCCTCCCCTTTACATTTGAACCCAGTCCATATCCCTTCATCCCCATCTCATCCTATCTGTCCAAATTTTAATGAAGTGTTAAATTCAAGCCAGCATTCAGCACTTCAGCTGGCAGATCATTCAACACTCCCACCACTCTCTGAGTGAAGTTCCCCGAAAGATCCCTTTCAAAACTTCACCTTTCACCCTTGACCCATGCCCTCTGGTCCTTGTGTCAAATATACTCAATGGGTAAAAGGCTTGCTTGCATTTATTCAATCTACACCACTGATAATTCTTTGTATAATTTAGCAGAGTGGCGCAGCGGAAGCGTGCTGGGTCCATAACCCAGAGGTCGATGGATCGAAACCATCCTTTGCTAGATATTCTTTGGGAATATGTTGAGGTTAGCACATCTCTTTTACAGCGCCAGAGTCTGGGTCCATGTTTCGAATGATGTGCTCTCTATAAGGAATTTGTACGTTCTCCCCATGTCAGAGTGGTTTTCCCCCGGGTCTCTGGTTTCCTCCCACCATTTGGAAAGTATAGGGGGTGATGTTGCGATGATGTTTAAAGGAAATTTAAAGCAATGTTTGTTTAATTAACCATTGTCTTAGAAACATAGAAACATAGGAGATAGGAGCAGGAGTAGGTCATTCGACCCTTCGAGCCTGCTCCGCCATTCAACGAGATCATGGCTGATCTGAAAGTTCAGTACCCCATCCCCACCTTCTCTCCGTAACCTTTAATACCCTTATACTGAAGAAATAGATCGAATTCCCTCTTAAATAGATTTAATGAACCTGCCTCTACTGCCCTCTGTGGCAATGAATTCCACAGATTCAACACCCTCTGGGTAAAGAAATTCCTCCTCATCTTGGTCCTAAATGGTTTGCCTATTATCCTCAAACCATGGCCCCGGGTTCTGGATTTTCCCATCCTTGGAAACATCCCATCTGCATCCATTCTGTCCAGTCCTGCCAGAATTTTATATGACTCTATGAGATCCCCTCTCAATCTTCAAAACTCCAGCGAGTACAATCCCAATTTGCGCAATCTTTCCTCATAAGTCATTCCTGCCATTCCAGGTATCAGCCTAGTGAATCGCCTCTGCACTCCCTCCATTGCAAGAACATTCTTCCTTAGATAAGGTGACCAAAACTGCGCACAATATTCCAGGTGTGGTCTCACCAAGGGCCTGCACAGCTGCAGTAAGGTATCCTTGTTCCTATACTCAAACCCTCTTGATATGAAGGCCAACATACCATTTGCCTTTTTAACCGCCTGCTGTACCTGCATGCTCGCCTTCAGAGACTGATGTACAAGTACCCCTAGGTCTCTCTGCACTTCCCCATCTCTTAATCTATTGCCATTCAAATAGTAATCTGCCCTCCGGTTTGTATTACCAAACAGGATAAACTCACATTTATCCACATTGTAGTGCATTTGCCATGGATCTGCCCAGTCCCTCAATTTATCCAAATCATACTGGAGCTTCCTGACCCCCTCTTCCGTGCACACAACCCCTCCTTGCTTAGTGTCATCTGCAAATTTGGAGATATTACATCCAATCCCCTCATCCAGATCATTAATGTAAATTGTGAACAGCTGGAGCTGGGGTCCGAGTAAAGATCCCTGTGGTACCCCACTGGTCACCGCATGCCACTCAGAAAACGAGCCATTTATCCCAACTCTCTGTCTTCTACCTAACAGCCAGTTCTCAATCCACATCAATACTTTTCCCCTAATCCCATGAGCCTTGATTTTGGAAGTCAGTCGTTTATGCAAGGCCTTATCGAAGGCCTTTTGGAAGTCCAGGTACACCATATCCACTGGCTCTCCCCCATCTATTTTACCTGTCATCATCTCAAAGAATTCCAATAGATTTGTCAAGCATGATTTACCTTTTGTAAATCCATGTTGACTCCATCCGATCCCTTCTCTGCTAGTCATATGCTCCGCTATTGCATCCTTAATAATGGATTCCATCATTTTGCCCACTACTGATGTAAGGCTCACAGGCCGATAATTCCCCGCTTTTTCTCTAGCCCCCCTTTTTAAATAGTGGGGTAACATTAGCTATCATCCAATCCATGGGTACTGATCCTGAGTCCATCGAGTTCTGGAAAATAATTCTTAAAGCATCTGCTATCTGAATGGCCACTTCCTTGAGTACCCTAGGATGTAGATTATCAGGCCCTTGGGATTTATCGGCCTTCAATCCCATCAATTACCCCAAGACCATGTCCTTAGAGATACTGATTTCTTTCAGTTCCTCCCTTGCATTAGTCTCTATGATTCCCAACATCCTTGGAAGGTTATTTGTATCCTCTCTTGTAAAAACAGAACTAAAGTAAGAATTTAATTGGTCTGCCATTTCCTTATTCCCCATTATATATTCCCCTGATTCCGTTTGCAAAGGACCTATTCTGGATTTCACCAATCTTTTCCTCTTGACATATTTATAAAAGCTTTTGCAGTCAGTTTTTATATTTGCTGCAAGCTTACTTTCGTAATTTAGTTTTGCTCTCTGGATTAATCCCTTTGTCCTCCTTTTCTGCATCTTGAACTGCTCCCAATCTTCGGTTGCGGTACTTTTTTTGGCCAATTGATATGCTCTCTTTTTGGACCCAATGCTGTCTCTAATTTCCCTTGTTATCCACGGTTGAGTCACCTTTTTTGGTTTATTTTTATGCCAAACCGGTATAAACAATTTTTGCAATTTCTCCATTAGATCTGTGAATGCTTTCCAATGTCTATCCACAGTCAACCCCCCCATAAACACCACCCAATCAATCTTACTCAACTCCCGTCTCATACCATCATAATTCCCTTTATTTAAATTCAGGACCTTAGTCTCGGTTTTAATTTCATCACTCTCCATGTCGAGTGAGAATTCGATCATATTGTGATCGCTCCTACCCAAAGGGCCTCGCACAGCAAGATTGTTGATTAGCCCCTTATCATTGCATAATACCCAATCTAAAATGGCCTGCTCCCGAGTTGGTTCCTCGACATATTGGTCTAGATAACCGTCCCGTAAACATTCAAGGAATTCCTCCTCCTCTGTATTTTTACTAATTTGACTAGTCCAATCTATATGCAAATTAAAGTCTCCCATGATGACAGCTGTTCCCTTATTGCACGCTTTTCTAATTTCTATTTTAATGCCTTCACTCACCTCTACACTACTATTTGGAGGCCTATATACCACCCCCACTAACGTTTTCCACCCCTTGCTATTCCTCAGTTCTACCCATATAGATTCCGCATCTTCTGAGTTGATATCCTTTCTGTCAAATGTGTCGGTCCCTTCTCTCACCATCAATACTACCCCACCCCCTTTTCTTTCTTGCCGATCCCTCCTAAATATCGTATACCCCGGGATGTTAAGTTCCCAGGCTTGCCCACACTGCAGCCATGTTTCTGTAATCAAATTATATTTGTTTATCTCAATTTCCACAGCTAATTCATCTACCTTGTTCCGAATGCTTCTTGCATTAAGATATAAAGACTTCAGATTTGCTTTTTTCACCCTCCTTGCTCTTTCTGATTTTTTACTTTCACTGCCAAACCAAACTTTTCCTGTTTTATCTTTTCTGTCCTTTGTCCTATCATACAGGTTCCCACCCCCCGCCAAATTAGTTTAAACCGCACCCAACGGCTGCACCAAACCTAGCTGCCAATATATTGACCCCTTTTGGGTTTAGGTGTAAACCATCCTTCTTGTCGAGGTCATGCCTTCCCCAAAAGAGATCCCAATGATCCAATAAGCCAAAATCCTGTCCTTTACACCAGCCCCTCAGTCACACATACATTTTTCATAATCTTCCATTTTTGTCCTCAGTTACACTTTGCACAGGTAGCAAACCAGAGATCACCACCCTGGCTGTCCTATTTCTTAGTTTCTGTCCTAGCTCTCTGTAATCCATTTTTCAGTACTTCCTCCTTCTTTTTGTCTATGTCATTGGTACCTACATGTACCAAGACATCAGGCTGTTCGCCTTACCCTTTTAGAATACCCTGGACCCAATTTGAGATATCCCGCACCCTTGCACCAGGGAGGCAGCACACCATGAGGGCATACCTATCTGGCTCACAGAATCTCCTGTCTGTATTTGTGACAATGGAGTCCCCAATGACCACGGCATTCCTCTTTACCTTTTGGCTCAGTGCCAGTAACCAGGTCACTGCTGCCAGCTTCTGTCAGTTCATCTCCCTCAACAGCATCCAACAAAATATACCTGTTACTGAGAGGGATATTCACAGGTGTGCTCTCCATTTTCCTGGTATTTTTCTTCCCTCCCCTGACAGTTTCCCACTTACCTGACACATCTGGTCTTGGGGTAACTATGTCCCTGAAGATATCCTGCATGAATTCCTGATCCTCTTCATTAGGTGCATGAATATTGAGCAAATGCCAAAATTCGGAGTAAATCTGGCACTTCCTCATTACATACCTTTCCGCTGGATGTGTTATTCCATCCTTTATATTAATTGGCAAATTCCTGTAACTAGTACAGCTCCTCCCCTGGCTTTTGCATTGTATGATGATGCCTACCCAGACTCTCCTCAATTTACTATGTTCTATCTCGGTTAATTGTGTTTCTTGCACAAATGCTGTTTATTCTCTCCTTTCAGAATGATGTCAGTAACCTTTTCCTTTCAATATGGTTGTGTATTCCATTAACATTTAAGGTCATATAATCCAATATACCCATCTTATCGCTCCATTTTCAATTCTCTCTCACCTCTTTGGCCTCTCCATCTCCTTTTTTCCGGTATTGCTCTTTGAATTATCCTTGCCCGTCTCAGTGCTCAACGACACGACTAAAAAAACAAATAACCCCAGAATCCCCAATGAAAACCAACACAAAATATACTCCTGGCCAAAGTTACATTAACCCCTCCCCCTCCCCTGTATTGGGTTGTCTTTGACTCCTTGCCAGTCAACAACAGCTCCCTTTTCCACGTGGTTTGCGATAATAACCGCAAGCATCTACAGATTTTGCAGTGCAGTCCTTCCCCCTCCCCCAGCCCTCCCCAGAGAAAAACTTAACATTTTTCGATAAATATAACAAAGCTCCTTCTTTTTTCTTTATCCCATTATCTTTTTCAGTCTCTGTATTCACATTATCATCTTTACAACTTATCTCTATACATTGTCCGGGCAGTCTTTCTTAATACTCCGCGTCTCGTCTCGTTGACTGTATGACATTCGTCCTGCAAAGCTTTAGCCTTCTTTCGGATCTGAGAAGAGTCTGTTCTCCTCCCCAGGGATGAATACTTTTAGTACTGCTGGGTTTCGTAGTACGAAATTATAGCTTTATTTCCACAATACCGCTTTTGCCAAGTTAAACTCCACAGCTGCCTCTCTTTCTTCCACTTCATCTACAATAGAAAGTTCCATCCTCTGCATTCTGTCGTCGGCCTTTCCCTTTTTTTGAACTGTTTTAAATTCTCTCATTAAAATATCTTTAGTGTCTTCATTTATTCATTATAATCATCCTTACCTATCAGCTGCTTATCTTTTTTACCTTCTGCTTTCCTGTGCGGGTCTTTGTCTTTGTCTTTTTCTTCCTTCTCTGGTACCTTCTCTT
The DNA here is from genome assembly GCF_036971445.1 of Narcine bancroftii. Taxonomy (NCBI): domain Eukaryota; kingdom Metazoa; phylum Chordata; class Chondrichthyes; order Torpediniformes; family Narcinidae; genus Narcine; species Narcine bancroftii. Next base: position 11,386,291 of record NC_091472.1, read on the forward strand.
GTCCTCTTAGTGCCTCCTCTTCCCTCGATGTCACCTTCCTGCCTCCCTCAGCTGTTTCGGTCATGTCCCACTGCTGGGCCTCTTTCCCGTCAGTGTTTTCGCTGTAACATGTGCACTGCGCGTGCGTGACTCCTAGCGAATGCTCAGCTGCCATTCTTTTTCTGGCTCTGAGGAATATTTTTGCAGTCCACTCCAGGAGAGGTTGCCACCCTGCTGAATGCTTACCGGCTTCAGGGGCTGGGCGATATGCTTGATGGGAACTCCCTTCCTCTTTACTTTCTGGCATTTTTCTTTCTTTTCCTTTTTCTTTCACTTTCCTCTTCTCCTTCTTTGGAGACTTCTTCTGGGTCTTCTTGCTTACTTTATCTTGCAGCTTCTCTCTGTTTTTTTATTCAGCTTTGGTTTTTTTTCCTTTTCTCTGTTGAGGGCTGGTTTTCCCCGAACAGACGCGACTCTGTCACGTGATCCACCCCTCCACCCCTTGTTTTGGTAACATTGAGGGAACACTGTTGTTACACATTCAACTGGCTTATCCATGTCCCTCCTGTACACTTCCTGGTTACCATTTCTGATTCTCCCAACAATTGTGGAGATGTCAGCAAACATGAAGATAACAATGGAATTGTGCCTCACAGCACAGTCTTGGGTATATAATGAGTAGAGCAGTGGGCTAAACACATCCTTGGAGTGCGTCTGAGTTGAGAATCAGTGGGGAGGAGACTTCATTTCCAATTTGTACTGCTGTGGTCTTCCGATAAGAAAGTCAAGGATCCAGTTGCTGAGTGGTTTACAGAGGGCGAGAGTTTGTAGCTTCTTGACCAGCACTGAGGGAATAATGGTATTGAAGTACAAGCTACAGTTGATGAAGAGAAGCTTTCGTTCTCAGGGTCAATCTGATACCTCATCCAATAATTGCCATTTTTGGATCAACGGAGACAACCAATTTCAATTTAATGATGTCTCAATGCCACGTGGTGTCTTTTGCCTCCCTTGTTGCTAGACGTTCAATGTTGTTGAGCTGGTAAGGTGCTGTTCCTCCTTCAAATACTCACTGTCTATCTGATATGTTGGCGTGCCTAACTTTGTATTATAAAATTAGGTGTTGCTCACCTGTATCGCATTTAAACTTTCTATGTTTATGAGGCCTTTTATTCATTATTTTCATCACTTATAAGATCACTTGGAATTTGTTTTGTGAGTTTGTGTTTTCCTTTAATGCTAGTGCAGTTATATGTACTAACAGGAGAACCTCAGAAGGGAAGGAGAAGGACGTTGGACTATAGTATAATGTTTACTTTTTAAAATCTTTCTCCATTAGCCTAATGTTCTAATTGTTTAAGCGTTTCCCACCTTTATTTCTCTTTGAATGTTATGATACTATAGATATATGTAATAGATTGATTTTTATTATACAACTGATTTTTATCTGCATATTCCTTTTAACATATTACCATTGATTAAAGGTGTCTATTTGTTTCCTGTTTTCCTGAAGGACAATGAAAACATTGAAAAAGAATCAAAAGAAGAATGATCCTCCTGCCGGGTGTGCAATAGTCCTCCTACCAGATGAGCAAAGGGCCTCCTGCTGTACTCGCTTCTATGTTACATATGTTTTGGTCTCTGTCCACTTTTTGTGCAGATATCTTTCCTACGTTTTCAGATTCAGAATCAACTTATTGTCCAGAACAAGTCATGAAATTCTATGATTTGGGGCAGCATCACAGTGGAAACATTCACGTTATAACCATCGACAACATTACTCTAAAAAGTCAAAAGAATAATGCAGAAAAAAGCAGGGCATAGGCTTTGACTCATTGAATATTGAAGGATCTGATGGAATCGTGGAAGAGGCTGTCCTTGGGGCATTGACTGCTCGTCCTTGGGCTCCAGTACCTTTTCCCCAATGGTAGCAGAGTGAAGATGTTATGGTCTGGGTGGTGGGGGTTTTGGATGATAGAGAATTCTTTTCTAAGATAACGCCTCATGTTTATGTTTTTGATGGAGGGAATTCTGTTGCCTGTGGTATCGCAGGTTGAATGAACCACCCACTTGATTTATCCTTTTCCTGAGAGTTGTCGGTTCAATTTCCAGGAAGTAATGCAAACAGCCAGAATGTTCTCCACAGTGCACCTGTGGAGGGTAACGAGTGTCTTCGATGACATTCCAAATTTCGTCAGACTCCTCAAACATTGTAGACATTAATGGTAGTGAATATATCAACATGGAGGCTCCAGGACAGATCTTAGAAGATGTTAACACTCGGGGATTTGAGGTTCGTGAAGACCTGCACTCCTGAGACCTCCATGAAAACTTGGTCATGTTCTGCTGAGTTTTACCAGAAGTCTGAAATCGTCTCCTTTGTTTTGGTGACATGCAACGAAAGGTTGTTGATGTTACGCATTCAACCAGTTGATCCATGTCCCTCCTGTACGCTTCCTCATTACCATTTGTGATTCTCCCAACAATTGCAGAGTTATCTACATTACCATGTAGATAATAATGGAATTGTGCCTCACCACATGGTCATGGATTTATAATGAGTAGAGCAGTCGGCTAAGCACACATCCCTCGAGTGGTGTTAATAATCAGTGGGGAGGAGACCTTGTTTCCAATTCATACTGACTGTGGTCTTCAGATGAGAATGTCAAGGATCCATTGGCAGAGTGGATAACAGAGGTCAAGAGTTTGTAGCTTCTTGACCAGCACTGAGGGAATAGTGGTATTTAAGGACAAGCTGCAGTTGATGAAGAGCAGCTTTTAGTTCTCAGTGTCTATCTGATACCTATCCATTCATTGGAATTTTTTTGATCAACTGAGACAACCTATTGAATTTAACTACGACTCAATCCCATGTGGTCTCTTTGTCCCCCTTGTTGCTAAATGTTGAATGTTGATGAAATGAAAAGATGGTGTGCCTCCTTCAAATACTCACTGTCTATCTGATATTGTAATATGCCTAACTTTGTAGAGAATCAGATGTTCTTCCACTGTGTCACATTTAAACTTTCTATTTTTATGGGGTCCTTTTATTCATTGTTTGTGCAACTTATAAGATCACTTGGACCCTGCTTTGTGAATTTCTGTTTTCTTTCAATGCTCGTTCAATTGCATGTATTAACAGGAGAATCTCCAGAAGGGAAGGAGAAGGAATTTGGAGTTTAGTATAATGTTTACTTTTTAAAATGTTTTCAATTAACCCTATGTTATAAATTTTAACCATTTCCCACCTTTATTTCTTTTTGCATGTTCTGATATTGTGGTTATATATAATAGATTGATTTTTATTATACAACTGTGTTTTTTTATCTGCATATTCTTTGTTATATATTACCATTGATATTATTTGTTTCCTGTTTCTGTAAAGGCCGATGAAAATATTTCAAAAGAAACATAAAATGAATGAGCCTCCTGCTGGATGTGAAATGGGCCTCCTAACGAAAAAGGTACTTTGTTAAATGTGCTTTTGTCTCATTCTTCTCTCTCCATTTTTGTCAAGATATCTCTCATATGTTATCAGATTCAGAATCAGAATTTATTGTTAAGGACACGTCATGAAATTCTGTGATTTGGGGCAAACATTCATGTTATAACCATCCTACAACATTACTATAAAAAGTAAGTGCACAAAAAAGCAAGGTCATGTCTTTGGCTCATTGATTATTGAAGGATCTGATGGAGATTATTGAAGAATCTGATGGAATCGGAGAAGAAGCTGTCCTTGTGGCATTGTCTGATCGTCCGTTGGCTCTACTGCCTTTTCTCTAATGGTAGCAGAGTGAAGAGGTTATGATCTGGGTATTGGGGATTCTCGATGATGGAGGCTTCTTTTTTGAAGGCAAAGCCCCATGTTGACATTCACGATGGAGTGAATTTTGTTGCTTGTGGCGTCGCAGGCTGAGTTAACCACCAATGAGAATTTACCCTTATCCTGAGATCTGTGCCTACAAACCAGACAGTGATGTAACCACCCAGTATGCTCTCCATAGTCCACCTCTGGAGGTTAACGTGCAACTTCGATGAGATACTGAATATCCTAACCCACCTCACAAAGTATTGCCTCTAGAGAACTTTTTGAATGCATCAACATGGAGGTTCCCGGACAGACCTTCAGAGATGTTAACACCGAGGAATTTGAAGTTCTTGATAATCCCCACTGCTGAGCCCTCCATAAGAACCGAGTTGTGTTCTGCTGACCTCACCCTGAAGTCCCTAATCATGTCCTTTGTTTTGGTGATATTGATTGAAAGTTTGCTGTTGTTTCTCAATAAACGAGCCGATCTATGTCCCTCCTGTACACTTCATCATTTCATTTGTTACTTTGCCGATAATTGTGGTGTCATCGGCAAACATGTAGATAGCAATGGAATTGTGCATCGCCACACGGTCAGGGGTTTATAACGGGTAGAGCAGTGGGCTAAGCACACGTACTTAGAGTGCACCTGTGTTGATAATCAGTGGGGAGGAGACTTGGTTCCCAATTCATACTGACTGTGGTCTTCCGAAGAGAATGTCACGGATCAGATTGCAGAGTGGGGTAGAGAGGGCTAGAGTTTCTGCTTTTTGACCAACACTAAGGGAATAATGGTATTTTAGGACAAGATACAGTGGATACCTAATCCTATAATTGCCATTTTTGGATCAACAGAGACAACCTATTTGAATTTAACTATGTCTCAATCCCATGTGGTCTTTTTTGCCACCTTGTTGCTAGACTTTCAATGTTGATGAGATGGAAAGATGCTGTCCCTCCTTCCAATACTCAATGGCTATCTGATATGGTGGATGGTGGCATGCCTAACTTCATCTAAAATCAGATGTTCTTCCACTGAATCGCATTTAAACTTTCTATATTTCTGGGCTCCTTTTATTCATTATTTTCAGAACTTATAAGATCATTTGGCACTTTGCTTGCTGAGTTGAGGTTTTCATTTAACGCTAGTGAATTTATGTGGACATTCCAGAGAACTTCAGAAGGGAAGGGAATAGAATTTGGAGTATAGTATAATATTTACTTTTTGAAATTGTTTTCAATTTACCATATGTTATTGTTTAAGCGTTTCCCACCTATATTTCTGTTAGCTTGTTATGCCATTGTGGTTATTCACAATAGATTTAATTTTGTGATACAACTATTTTTTATCTGGATTTTCCTTTCTATATATTTCTATATATTAATTTCTTCTATTTGTTTCCTGTTTCTGTAAAGGCCAATGAAAATATTGAAAAAGAAACATGAAAAAATGGGCCTCCTGCCAAATGCAAGACTTGGAATAGTCCTCCTGCCGGATGTGCAATGGGTCTCTTTCTAGGTGTGGAATGGACTTCCTTCTGGATGTGGAATGGGCTTCCTGCCAGATGTGGTATGGACCTCCTGCTGGATGTGGAATGGACATCCTGCCAGATGTGGAATGGGCTTACTGCCTGATGTGATATGAACTTCCTACTGGAAGTGGATTGCAAGACCTGCCAGATGTGGAATGGACCTGTTGCCAGATGTGGTATGGACCTCCTGCTGGATGTGGAATGGACATCCTGCCAGATGTGGAATGGACCTGTTGCCAGATGTGGTATGGACCTCCTGCTGGATGTGGAATGGACATCCTGCCAGATGTGGAATGGACCTGTTGCCAGATGTGGTATGGACCACCTTCTGGATGTGTAATGGGCTTCCTGCTGCATGTGGTTTGGTCCTCCAGCTGGATGTGTAATGGGCCTCTAGCCTGATGTGGAATGGACCTCCTGCTGGATGTGGAATGGACCACCTTCTCGATGTGGAATGGGCTCCCTATTGGAGGTTGTTTGGTCCTCATGCTGGATGTGGATCGGTCCTCCAGCTGGATGTGTAATGGACCTCTAGCAAGATGTGGAATGGACCTCCCACTGGATGTGGAATGGACCATCTTCTAGATGTGGAATGGGCTTCCTTCTGGATGTGGAATGGGCTTCCTGCCTGATGTGGTATGAACTTCCTACTGGAAGTGGATTGCAACACCTGCCAGATGTGGAATGGACCTGCTGCCAGATGTGGTATGGACCTCCAGCTGGATGTGTAATGGACCTCTAGCAAGATGTGGAATGGACCTCCCAATGGAAGTGGAATGGACCACCTTCTGGATGTGGAATGGGCTTCCAGCTGGATGTGGATTGGGCCTCATGCTGGATGTGGATTGGTCCTCCAGCTGGATGTGTAATGGCCTCTAGCCAGATGTGGAATGGACCTCCTGCTGGATGATATTGCAGGTTGAATTAACCTCCCTTTAGAGTTTATCCTTTTCCTGAGAGGTGGTGCTTCCCTACCACACCATGATGCAACAAGCAGAATGAGTTTCCTCAATGACATACTGAATCTCCACAGACACTTCAAACAGTGTATTCACTGGCGAGCCATCTTTGGGAATGCATCAACATGGAGACTCCAGAACAGATGTATTGAGCTATTAACATTCAGGAATTTGAAAATCTGTGCTCCTAAGCCCTTTGTGAGGAATGGATCATTTTTGCTGACTTCCCCTTGAGTTCCACAATCTTCTCTTTTGTTTTGTTGACAATGGAGGGGAGGTTGTTGTTGTTACACACACAACATCTATGTCCCACCTGTACACTTTCTCATTAGCATTTGTGATTCTGCAAACAATTGTGGAGTTGTCGGCAAATGTGTAGATCGCAATGGAATTGGGCCTCACAACACAGTCATGCGTTCATAATGAGTAGAGCAGTGAATTAAGCACTCATCCTTGGAATGTACCTGTGTGGTTAATCAGTGGGGTTGAAACATTGTTTCCAATTTGTACTGATTGGTCTTCCGATGAGGATATCAAAGATCCAATGGCAGAGGGAGGTACAGAGGGCGAGAGATAGTAGCTTCTTGACCAGCACCGAGGGAATAATGGTACTGAAGGATGAGGTACAGGTGATGAAGAGAAACCTTTAGTTCTCAGTGTCTATATCATACATTATCCATTTATTGGACTTTTTTGGATTAACTGAGAAAACCTATTTGAATTTAACTGTGTCTCAATCCCATGTGGTCTCTTTTGCCGCCCTGTTGCTTGTCTTTCATTATTGAAGAATTGGAGTATCCTTCAAATACTCAAATGATTATCTGATACGGTGGCGTGCCTAACTTTGTATAAAATAAGATGTTCTTCCACTGTATCACATTTAAACTTTCTATTTTTAAGGCATCCTTTAATTGATTATTTTCAGAACTTATTTTATCTCTTCGACCTTGCTTTGCGTATATGTGGGATTTTTTTAATGGTGGTGAAACTATATGTACGTACGAGAGAACTTTAGATGGGAAATGGAAGGTATTTGGAGTATTGTATAATATTTACTTTTTTAATCTATTTACAATTAAACTTATGTTATCATTGTTTATTTCTGATTGACTGTTATGGTATTATGGTAATAAAGAATATATTTTATTTTATTATATAACTGTTTTTACCTGCATATTCCTTTTTATATGTTACCATTGATAATGGCTTCTATTTGTTTCCTGCTTCTTGTAAAGCCCTTTGAAAATATTGAAAAAGAATCATAAAAAGAATGATCCTCCTGCTGGATGTGGAATGGACCTCCTGCCGAATGTGGTATGGACCTCCTGCCGGACGTGGTATGGACCTCCTGCCTGATGTGGTATGGACCTCCTGCCGCATGTGGTATGGACCTCCTGCCGGATGTGGTATGGACCTCCAGCCGGATGTTTTACTGTCCTCCTGCCGAATGTGGTATGGACCTCCTGCCGGATGTGGTACGGACCTCCTGCCGGATGTGGTACGGACCTCCTGCTGGATGTGGTACGGACCTCCTGTCGGATGTGGTATGGACCTCCTGCCAGATGTGGTACGGACCTCCTGCCGGATGTTGCATGGACCTCCTGCCGGATGTGGTATGGACATCTTCCCGGACGTGGTATGGACCTCCTGCCGGATGTGGTATGGACCTTCTGCCGGATGTGGTATGGACCTCCTGCCAGATGTGGTACGGACCTCCTGCCGGATGTGGCATGGACTTCCTGCCGGATGTGGTATGGGCCTCCTGCCGGATGTGGTATGGACCTCCTGCCGGATGTGGTATGGACCTCCTGCCGGATGTTGCATGGACCTCCTGCCGGATGTGGTATGGACCTCCTGCCGGATGTGGTATGGACATCTTCCCGGACGTGGTATGGACCTCCTGCCGGATGTGGTATGGACCTTCTGCCGGATGTGGTATGGACTTCCTGCCAGATGTGATACGGGCCTCCTGCCGGATGTGGAATGGTGCTCGGACTATCTACAGAGGAGGTGGAGCTTGGAGAGATCGTTCAGGTTCATTGGTCAAGGGCAAAATAAAAAGAAGGTGAGTACATGCTAGCGGCCGGCGATTTGGTGCCCAGTGAGTGAGTGGCATGGAGAAGGAGTGGGGCTTCGAGGCTTTGGCTCACGAGGCTTCAGCGTGAAAAGGCTGGCGACGAGCAAATCAGGGCTAAGGTAAGACGATCACATTTAATTTAATAGATCTTTTTATTTTTCTCTTGTAAGGTGAGAAAAGAAAGAGGCGGGATGAGTGTTAAGGCAGTTTGCTGCTCACAGTGTCAGATGTGGGAAGTCATGGAGTCTTCTAGTCTCCCGGACATCCACGTCTGCACTAAATCAAGAGGTCTCCATTTCCTCATTGCCAAATCACCTTTTAAAAATTAAAAACTAGACATTTCTCTAATCTCCTGTTCAGTAAGTCAACATGACTTGTATCTGCTCTCTGCTGCCAAATTAACTCTTTCCTTGACAAAGAGAAATCCTTACTCTCACAATTACCTTTCTCTTTCAAAACCATTTCAGAAGCACCTGGCAAATCTCTGTCAACTGGATATTCTTCATCTCTCAATCATTTCTTAGACATGGACCTTGTTACTGCACACGCCAGATATATCTCACAATTCTCTTCCACCTCTTCTTTCCTAGGCCTGCTTGTTAATCTTAAAACTGACCCAACTCTATCTTCTATTAGCCTAATCATGCCCTAATAAAATTGAGACTCCCTGCATGGGGAACTTTGGGATTACTCCTACCACAACAGGTCCTTTAACTAACTCTGAATTTAGCACTATTTTGTGGAGAGATAATGACTCCACCTCACCTCCAACACCTTTAATCGCTCCCCTGTGTCAGTTCTTTGATCAAGAGATAAAATCCCTTGTTCTATCAATGATTGTGTTGAACCAGTATTCCTAAGAATTTTAACTTGTACCTGTGCTTCTCCCTCCTTTACTGAAACAAAAAGTTTTAAAACATCCATGACACCCTTATCAGATTTAGAATCTTTGCTCTCTCTAAATTCAACTGTTTGAATAGATGCTTCCGGTAAACCTTTCTTTTCTCTTTTGCTTTTCAATACTAGACAATTTGCAATAACATGACCAGGATTTTTACACAAATGACATCCAAATCCAGAAGTTCTGTCCTTTCCAACCTTCTCTCCAGACTTAATTTTAGGATTACTCTCCTGCTCCTTATTAATCCTCTGAACAGGCTTGTCACTCTGCTCCACATTAATTTTCTGAAAATGCCCACCATGTTGACATGTACTTTTATGAATTAATCCAAATTGGTCGGCCAGTCTAGCTGCATGTTGCCATGCAGCCACGTCGCTCTCATCCAGGTATCATTTCAACTGCCTCGGCCACACCTTTTAATTTCTTCAATAACATCAATTCTCTTAATCCGTCAAAATCATTATTTATTCCTCTTTTTTTTAATTTTTTTTATTTTTCACACTATAAACCATACTGACCAAAATACATACAGACAATTTTTCTCTTGAATATATAGTGTCATTTTCTCCCCTTTTCCCCCTCCCTTCCCTCCCTCACTCACCTCTGCCCAGCCCCCCAGAAAAGATTTTAATCTTCATATATAACAAAGCTCACTCTCTTAATTCCCTCCTTTCTTCCCTTTCTTTACCTTCTTAGTTCTTACTTATACTTTATTCTTCTTTTTTATATATAGTTTGTTGTCGTTTTTGTTCTTTTTACATCTCTTTATCTCACTGTCTGTTTTGTAGGTGTTCTGCAAATTTTTGTGCTTCTTCCGGATCCGAGAATAGTTTGCTTTGCTGCCCTGGGATAACTATTTTAAGCACCGCTGGATATTTTAACATAAATTTATAACCTTTTTTCCATAGGGTCGATTTTGCTGTGTTAAACTCCTTCCTCTTCTTAAGTAGTTCAAAACTTATGTGTGGATAGAAAAAATTTTTTGACCTTTGTATTCCAGTGGTTTTTTGTCTTATTTTTCTCATTGCCTTCTCCAATATATTTTCTCTTGCCGTATATCTTAAGAATTTTACAAGAATGGATCTTGGTTTCTGTTGTGGTTGTGGTTTTGGGGCTAATGTTCTGTGTGCCCTTTCTATTTCCATTCCTTCCTGTAATTCTGGCATTCCTAGGACTCTGGGGATCCATTCTTTTATAAATTCTTTCATATTTTTGCCTTCTTCATCTTCCTTAAGGCCCACTATCTTTATATTGTTTTTCCTTTTATAATTTTCCATTATATTCATCTTCTGAGCTAACAGCTCCTGTGTCTCTTTAACTTTTTTATCAGATTCTTCCAATTTCTTTTTTAAGTCATCTACTTCCATTTCTATGGCTGTTTCTCGTTCTTCCACCTTCTCCACTCTTTTCCCTATTTCTGTCATGACCATCTCTAATCTATTCACTTTTTCTTCTGTACTATTTCTTTTTCTTTTTATTTCACTGAATTCTTGTGTCAGCCATTCTTTTAATGTTTCCATATATTCTTCAAAGAATTCTTTATCCATGTACTGTCCCTTCCCTTCATCTTCCATTTCTCAGTGTAGTGTTTGATGTTCTCCCTCCTCTTCTTCTGAGTCCACTCCAGGATCTGTGTCCTTTACCTCTGTCTCTTCTTGTTGGGTTGTTTATCTCCGTTTGTTGGGTAGTTTTGTTCTTCTTATTTTTATTAAAGGTGTCTTGGTGTTGGTCTTCTTCCTCTGGGTTGGTTATCTGTTATTACCCTAATTTCGTGTTTTTATTCTCTTCCTTCTTGTTCCCATTATTTTCTATGTTTTCCTGTTGGGAGTCTTGCTGTCGTCTTATACTTGTCTGTTTCAGCTGTGGAGATTTACTCTTCAGCTGGACCCCCTCCCATCGGTGTTGTTTTTGTCTTGTGCATCGCGCATGCGCGAGGATTCATGGATGCGCAGTTGCGCACTTCTGTTTGGCTCCGTGAGCCATTTTTGTAGTCCTGAGTTCGGGGTTTCCAATGACCTCAGGGCGCGGGCTTCGCTCTCCACGACGGGCCTCCTCGTACAGGTAAGGCCTTCACCTTTCTCTTCCGACGTCTTTCCTTCTTCTTCCAGTTGTTTTTGGTTTTTCTTTCTTTGCTACCATTTTCTCCACACTTTTATTTTTCATTTCTTATGGTTTCTGTGTTTGTAGCTTTGCTTTTCCATTACTTTTTAAAAGTTTTCTGGAGAGAGCTGGTATTTTCTTACCGGTCACTACTCCTTCAAGTGACTTCCCTCATTATTTATTCCTCTTGAAGCACAATCCATATAAGATTGATTCCATGTTTTTATCAAACTCCTACATTTTTCTCTATCCGCTTCTGAATACATCTTTCTGAACTATATCATAATTTGCCACTTGTTGTACAGTCAAGCGAGAGGATGCAATTTGTGCTTTTCCCTTCAATACACGTTGGAGCATTAATGTCCACTTCTTTTTTGGTCATTTTTAACTATCAGCGACCTTTTCAAAAACTGAAAATAGGTATCTATCTCTCCCTCATCAAAAGGAGGCACTAGATTTACCTCTCTACTTGGCAAAAACCTCTCCGCAGGAATTACAGCTTCAGCTCTCTTACTTTGCTCCCTATCAATTTTCATCCTCTAAAATTTAATCTGTCTTTCAGCGAACTCGAACTCATATCTCCTCTGTTTTTCAGCTTCCTCTTTTTGATTTTTAGCCTCTTTTCTTCCTTTTAGACTCTTCTATCCTCAATTCCTCCAATTCCAATTGCAACTCACCAGATCTATCCTCTGGAAAACCTTCTAAGTCTTTCTGAGCAAATTTATCCTCACTTATACATTATTTCACTATAACCTCTGAATTTGTACTTTCCTCATCCAATGTTTCAATTCGGTCTCTTTTAATGCCTTAGAAATAACCATCAGTCCCTCTTTTCTTTTGATCCTCAGCTCCGCAAATGGTGGTTCTGACAAAATCTTATCAATATTCATTGATGTTGTTTTTCACAATTAACTAATAATCCATAAAACTCGTGTTCAATGGACTGGACGAGCTCAGATATAATGTTACGAGCCCAAAGGACCCCAAAACCCAGCAGCAATAGACAAGTAGTTACTTAAACAAAAGTTGTTTTTAATTATCTTTAAAAATAAAAACAGAATCAAACTTAAACTTATCTCTATTAGCTTAACTAACCCAACTTAACCCCCTTCTAATTCTAAGCACACATGTACGTCATGTGTGTGTAAACTCATGAAAAGTTCTTTTTTTCACAGTTCAATCTCACTTCTCATTTTTCTATGTACACTGGTTGCAGGCAATTCTTATACTGTGCAGATAAATTAACATGTCACCAGGCTTTAGTGCTCGAAAGGTAAATGTTTACCACTCAGGAAGGTTCTCATTGGGTTTGCAGAGAGATGTGATGTTCCAGGAGTTCCACAACTGAGGTTCCACCATTAGCTGATGAAACTGGTCCCATCCTGGTTTTCAGATGATAACCTCTTTCTTTCAGGCTCCTACAGAGTTCCTTTCTGTTTCAATTATTACAAGAATAACATCGGAAAGACAACACTTCCAGCCATCTGCCACTCTAGAGTTTCTGCTCCAGTTCCATCCAGCTTCTCCTACTTGTTTCAGCTATGACTGTTGTCTCTCCCACCCCTCTCTCTCTCTCTCTCTCTCTCTCTCTGTCTCTCTCTCCCTGTCTCACTCTCTCTCCCTGTCTCTCTGTCTCTCTCTCTCTCTCTCTCTCTCTCTCTCTCTCTCTCTCTCTCTCTCTCTCTCTCTCTCTCTCCTCTCTCTCTCACTCTTTCACTCTCACTCTCACTTGAAAAGACCCCTCCTCTTGCAAACAATAGGAGTTAGTTTTCTGCTAATGTGGCCGGGGTGAGCGTGGAATTGGAACACTGTTGTTTTTAGGTAAACAAGAACCCAGGGATGAGCACTTTGCAGAAAGGTCAGAAGACTTGTAAAAATATTCAACACTGATGATCGATCTCCAGTCCATTCATTTCATGACATCATTTCAATTAGCACGTACTTGTGAAATGTGCAAAGGATTCTCCATATTTTCAGTAAAGTCACTGAATATGTATTCTTCTGAATTACAAATGCAATCTGTTTTAAAATGTGTGTGTGTATATATGTTACCTTCTCTAATTTTACCAATTTATCTCCCAAATATAACTACAAATATTACATTACAGTATCCTCCTGTTTCAAACAACCATCAATTGTACCAGCCCTGGAACACGTGGACTCCAAAGGTACAGAGAGTTTACGGAGGATACGAATGATACCAGAAACCTAGCAAATTTCTGCGGATGCCATCTTCTCGGGGCCATTAACTGACGAGGAGGAGGGTGAGAGAGGTAAGTGAGATGAGCCTGCTGGGTGCTAAAGAGTCTTTAAGTGTTTTAAAGTGCCTTTAAAATGAACTCAGGTTTGAACAGTAGGGGTTTACATATTGTATGGTAACAGGAGTTTAACCTGCCAATTTGGCATGTTTTCTACCTGTGTACAAGCCAATTGGTGAGTAGAATTAAAAAATACTGCACAGGTTGTCAAACCACATTGGAGGTGGATTATCGCCCCATGTATACGTACCGTGTAGCTAGTGCTGGACAATTTGTAAGCAATCATGGCTGCCCAGTTAGAAAATTACTTCAATGCTTGCATGGTTACCTTCACGCCACGAGAACGCCAGAACGGTACCAGCAGCATGGTGGATTATGGGTAAGAATTCGGCCATTCCTCCTGCTTCAACGCCATTCCCCACTGGACCACTATATGCTCCTCTGACAACCCACTCCACTCACCTCCGGTCCAACAGTGTTTCTCTGCTGGCCCGATAGCAGTTTTACTCCCCCGACCCAGTCAACATTCCTACCCAAGGCTCTGACAGCGTTCTGCCCCAGCATCAACAGCATTGACTCTTGGGCCTGATTCTGTGTTCATCCTCCAGTCCTAAGAGCATTCCAACTCCACGCTCACTCCAGCCCCAACAGCATCCCGCACCCACCTTGGCAACTTATTGCTTTGGAGGCCAACACGAGGAACGGGATTCCCTGCGGGGGATTTGGTGATGCGGTGAATGTGTGACACCTCACTTACGGCATTATTGAAGGGGCAATTTAGGGGCGCACCCTCCTCTTGGAAGGCGTGGTGTGAGACATGCCATGCACTCACCGCGTCACTGGGTCTATGCTGGGAATTCCCTTTTCCCCATGTTGGTCTCCAAGCGACAAGTGGCTAGGGTGGGGGTGTACCGGGGTGGATGGTGGAATTGTTGGGGCCGGGATGATCATGTACCTAGAGTGCTGTTGGGCCGATAGGCTCATGCGGTCAGGCCAGTGGGAAGTGGAGGGTGCTGTTGGGATGGAATGGGCCAGAGGGGAATGGAATTGGGGCAGAAGCAATGCCCTCCTTACCCATAATCGCCCATGTGGCTGGAACCGCTCTGGCATTCCAGCAGCATGCATGTTCATGGGTTAAGGAAGACGGCCATTGCACACAAGTGTTGATGTCATTACCTACCTGGGCCCCCATGATCATTACAAGTTGAGAAGCAGCAGCTACATGGTGCGTATACACAGGTCGACAATCCACCTCCGAGGTGGTGTTCAAACCTCTGCAGTTTGTTTCTAAAAGTGTAATCAAATGGCCTTTACACAGGTAGAAAACCTACAAATTGGCAGGTTAAACTCGTGCTACAAACCCATTTATAAACCCCTCGAGGCTGAGGAAGAGCTTGCTCGGAGAGGTGAGCTTCTTTAAGAAATTTAATGGATTTTGGAGTCGGTAATGGAGGCAGTGGTTAGGGCCGTACAGTGCTATGGTTGTCAGATGTGGGAAGTCCGGGACAGCAAGTCTGTTCCTGATGACGACACGTGCAAAAGGTGCTTCAGGCTCCAGTTCCTGACAAACTGAGTTAGGGATCTAGAGCTGGAGTCGGATTTTAAGGGAGACAGAGGTTGTGATAGGAGTTTCAGGGAGGCAGTTACACGTAAAAGTCAGGAGGCAGGGAAACAGTGTAGGCAGGGTTTAGTACTTTTTTCGGTAGGAATATATAGGTCAGCATAACATTTTAGGCCGAAGGGCCTGCACTGTATTGTTCTGTGATGTGTGGTGGAAAGTGTGCTGAACGGCTACATCACGGTCTGGTACTGGGACACCGACACGTCTGATTGTAAAGTCCTGCCGAATGTAGTGGACACAGCCCAGGACATCACAAGTGAAACCCTCCCCAAACTGAAAACATCTTCGGGGAACACTGCCGTCGTAGAGCAGCAGTGTTCGTCAAGGATTCACAACACTCTGCATCTCTCTGTTCTCATTGCTACCATCAGGAAAGAGCTAGAGTTGCCACGAGACTCGCACCAGCAGGTTCAGGAACAGCTGCTACCCCTCCACCATCCAACAACAAACCCAATCGGGACTCATTAAACGGCTCGAATGTTTGGACTTGATTGAATTTTTTCCAGTTTGTTTCCAGTTCTTGATTTGTTTACACGTTTATGTTGTGTACAGTTCTTTTGGATCACAAATAAGTGGTAATTGTGTCTGGCTCCGAGAAAAAAATGATTCTCAGGATTTTATGTGATGCCATGTGTGCACTTGACAATAAATCGGAATCTGTATTGCACCATTTGTTTCCAATTGTTCTTTATTTGTTTCCGTGCGTACACTGGGTTGGTTCGTTTCAGCATGACCAACACATGGTGACTCTGTCTCGCCCACAGGAAAAAGAATCTCAGGGTTGTATGTGACTTCCTGGACGTAACTCTGACCATAAATCTGAAGTTCCACGGTGGGAAACTTTCTGATCTGAGTGGCAGCACATCATTTTTTAAGGGAATTCCACAGTAAAGTCTGGAAATTAAAACTGGATTTAATTGCAATGATTCTGCAAAAATACGACAAAGGATATTATTAGTTGTTGGGAGGGCCTATGGAAGTTCAAGCCCCCTCCTTTCCTGTCGTGAGTGAGCACCAGACCATCAGAAGACATATCAAGTACATTGAGCCATGTACATCGTGCCCAACCCTTGTTGGGAAAAGGAGGCCTCAGTGAAGCCCATATCTTTCTCCATCTATATCACCATCCAGACTTCCACTGTTGGAATCCTCCTTATGAGCCCAACAGTATTGAACAGGGCACAGACCGGTCCTTCAGCCACGATATTGTTCTGACTGATGCAAACCTACTCCATAACAATCTAACCCTTCCCCACTTCACACCCATAACCCTCTATTATCCTTACATCTGCCTGTCAAAGAGTCTTAAATGTCCCTGTTGTACCAGCCTCTAACACCACCCTCGGCAATGGATTCCAGGCACCACCACTCTCTGTGTATATAAAACAGAGGGTCAGATATCTCTCTTACATTTCCAAGAGTTAAGATTCGATTCATTGTCATGTCATGAAGTCAGTGCAATATTACTCAAATTTGCTTTTCGTCTGCTGTAGGGCAGACAGATTGGCCATCGACAGAAATTGTCTGAAGCGCCTCTTCCAGTCAGAGAAAGAGAGTTCCCTCAGAGTCACTGAGTGTCCTTCAATTCGCCTCCAACCCTCCCACCAGCCCCTGTAGTCAGACAGAGTCCAGTCCAAACCATCAGTTGCTTGAGGTCCCTATCCAATTCCACACCACGATTAGAAGCCCTTCAGTGACCTCGGCACACTTGCACCTCCTGGTTCAGGTACCTTCGGTCAGTCTCGAGCCAGACTCCTGCAGTCCGCGGCCCGGTGTGAATCCCTTGACCGCAATCAGTGAATTTAAGGTCTCAAAAGTATATCTGGCGTATAAGTCAACCCCTCCTTTTTGAGAATTTTTTTAGGGTGTCATTACTCAACTTGTACACCAAAATGTACAGTATATATTGTAATGGATTATGTTATATTTTATCTTGTATATAGATGTGTTTTAAAGGATATAAATTGTGTGGACGTTTTAGTGTAGGTCATACACAGATACAAACACTTCAAAACAGATCTCATTTAAAATGCCAGAGCTCCGTTCAATCCAGAGTCCAGTCTCCAAATACCTTTGCAAAAAACTTTGAAGGATGCCTATAAGGACTCCACAAGTAGGTGTTAATTGG
The DNA here is from genome assembly GCF_036971445.1 of Narcine bancroftii. Lineage (NCBI taxonomy): Eukaryota > Metazoa > Chordata > Chondrichthyes > Torpediniformes > Narcinidae > Narcine > Narcine bancroftii. The sequence goes on from NC_091472.1 coordinate 11,403,657, forward strand.
ACATGCTGTGGAGTAATGAATTATTGTTTTGGAAAGCAACAGATGAACGGAGTTGGAAGATTAAGTCCGGAGTTGCAGTCTGCCAGGTTGACATCAATTTAATCGATGCTGGAAGCACCTCCCCACTGCCAGCGCCGTCACACCCCAACACCTCCCCACTGCTGGGCGCCACAATATTTGCTCCTACCTGGGACCCTGAGGTGAGTAGCACCGCTCCTGCCTGGAAGGCTGAGGTTCCTACTCTCTCCTGGAGCACTATTTCATCGTTCCAGCTCCGTGGCCATCACCGTTCCTGCCTGGTAGGTCAAGGTATTTTTTTACTTGCATAATTTACAACATTATTATTTTGATTGGGGTTTTAAAAAAAATTAAGGTTGTTCCTGGGAGGCCGGAACAGCCTGAAAAATGGAAGTTGACTTATACACCGGTCGTCTTATACTTTGATATTTAAGAAACATTTCAAAAAACAGAACAAATCAAATGTAATGGGAGAGGGGACGGGTGGATTATTTGTTGGGGGGAGTTGCAGTGGAAGGGCCAGAACAGGGGAGAGTGGGGACAACGTCAAAGTAGGAGGTGTGGGGATAACATCGGACATCTGGGGGCGAGGGATAGTGGTGGGGCTGGCATTGGCAGCGTTGTGCCAGATGGGTGGGGTGGGCACAATAACTCATTCGTGAATGCCTTCCCAGAAGCCTGAGCCTGCTCCTGAGGCTCAGAGCTGACTACAGTGTGATTGATCTGACTGCTGCCTGGCCCAGATTGGTCATTCCCCCAGCAGTATTCAACCTGAGTCAAGTGTGTGGCCATCTTGCCAAACAATAGCTTATAGTTCATTTAGCAAACCACAGGCCTCACTGGGCTACTCTATCACATGTTTGATCCTAGAGATTGCAAAAAAATTGTTCGTAGGCATTCACACAAGGACCATGAAATGCAGAATATTTTAATGAAGAAATCACACAATCAATGGATTACAAACTTCAACATTAATCTACTATTGGTGGATTACATTGAAGAATCATCTTCTGTTGGATTGATTACATATCACTGATATGTAATATGACATATCACATATCACTGATCATTGACAAATATAGCACTGGCGATTGATTGATTACACGGAGGATAAGATCATGTCCATATACATCTGTGGTTATATGCAAAATTAATAACTCAAAGCACATTTAAATTACAGAAAAGGTTATTTAAAATTTATGGAATGAAAAGTTTCCTGAAATTAAATCCATTCAAGCAAACCAAAGAATCAAAGGAACAGATCAAAAAGGATAAAGTTTTGAGAAGTAATTTTCTTCCCAATATTGATCATGGGTTCATTGGGTCATTCAAACAGGAGTTTGTCTGGATTGGAGAACGCATCTTATGAAACAAGGTTGACAGAGCCAGAAAGTGGAGCAAAGTTTAAGGGAGATATCAGGAATAATTTTTTGACTCAGAGAGGGGTGAGGCGGGTGAATGCATAGGTGGGGATGATGGTGGAGGCTGGTATAATGGGGAATGTGGATGCAAATAAATAGAGGGTTAGGGCTGTGAGGTGGGGAAGCGATAGATTGTAAAGCACTTAACTGGTCTCATATGTGCCTTGTACTGCGGCAATGAGAGAGAGAAAATATAATATTGGTTGGGAAACAAATCCTTAAAACTATTCCAAGGGTTAATATTGTGACATGGAGGTGAATGTGTCTGTTGGCGAAATAAAACTAGGAGAGTCCATTGCAAAACGTCAGCAGAAAGCAGAAGAGGACATTAGCATGAACAGCTTCAAGTTCAAGGTCAAGTTTATTATCATCTGACCGTACATATACAACCAGATGAAACTTCATTTTTCTGGGCAACGCAAGGGTTCATTATGATTGTGAATAGGTCTATCTGAAACCGTAAGGGAAAGTCTGAGGTCAAAGTGACGAATTCTAACATTTGTTAAACTAAAGGTTAAACTAAAGTCTGAGGTCAAAGTGACAAATTCTAACATTTGTTAAACTAAAGGGAGAAAAGACTTGCTATGTAGAACACGAACAATTGTCAGGGTGCAGAAGAGGATCAAGGTGGAACATGAGGCTTCATTTCAAGAGGGCAGCAATTCATAGACTGGAGGTCACGTCTTGAGTTCCACAGCTTTTGAACTAAAAACCCACTGACAGCGACAATAGCCGATGTCACAAGACATCTGTTTAAGGTGAGGGGAAGAATGTTTAGGGGAGATGTCGGGGAGGTTTTTTACAGAGTGAGTGGTAGGTGCTTGGAATGCTTTGCCCGGGCAGGTGGTGGAAGCTAGTGCAATAGGGGCACTTAAAACACATGATGCATGAAGAGAGAGTTATAGGTGTGAGGTGTGGATAATTTAGTTTTATATGGGTCGGCGCAACACCATGGGCTGAAGGGCCTGTACTGTGCTGCAATGCATTATGTTCTGTGAAAGGATGTTCAGTTCCTGCGCTCATGGGGAATGTGCAGGCCTTTTGTTGGGCAGATACAACACAGATTCACCAGAGGTACTAAAGATTAAAATAAAAACCAGCTATGCTGAGTAGGTTTGTATTCCACTTGGGATATGAGGTGTTCTAATTACGTTCAAAGTAATAATGTGGATAATGTACTATGTATGGGTCAGTTAACTGGATCACTCACAAGGCAATTGGTCTCACTATCTCCTCAGTAATGAACTTGAAAGCTGAACTTGAAGGAGAAGCTAGATCCCCGGGTGAGGTGACGGGTGTGCAGGAGGGGTAGAGGTAGAGGCAGAGCTGGGGGAATGGGGCAGACATCTACTTCAGGATGGCCACAAATGGCCAGCAGGAGTTTGGGAGCTTGCTCCCTCAAGAGGCTGCTGGGTCTGGAGGTTAACCCTAACTACCATTAGCCAAGCAGTCAGTCATGGGTAGTGTGTGGGACAGGTGAAAGGATTTGACACCCAGCCTGACTGAATGGCTGAACCTTCTCGATGATGCACATTCCCTATCAGTGGAGACAAAGTTACAGCGAGGATGCAGGAAAGTCATTCAGCCCATCAAATCTGAACCACCGGCCTCACAAAAGTGCCTCCAACCACTGACGCTCCCCTTTCACTTCCCCGATACTCCTCCTTTTTTCTTTTTGTTATCATCTTGCTCTTTGCTCAAATTCTGTAGCATTTCATCGATCTTTGTCTGCCCATTTCCATCTCTTTTGCATTTGTTGAAGATCTTGACTGATCCAGCTTGTTGATTCGGGCTCTTCAGCTCATTCTCCAGTTCTTCCACTGAGAGGTGGACCACTTGTGTATTTCTATCTTTCTTGAAGGCAATGGAGAAGTCAAATTCGATGGGGTTTCCCATCTTCCTTTTCAAAGACTGTTGAATCCTGTTCTGCGAAAGGTTACAGCAAACAGCTGTCCAGATCATCCCAGGTATCACAACCTTATTATTTACTTTATTGTTACTGTATTTAGCAGAACCTGTGACCAGGTGGACCGTGCGACCAGATTCACAGCACCTCTTTGCTAATATTTTTATTATTTTCTCAGCTCCATTAGCCCAGACATTGTTCTCTTTGTTTGTCTGAGGGATCGCATTAGTAAGAGTGCAGCTGGCGACAGCAGAATCCTGCGCGTTGAATGAAAATGGGTAGAGATGTCCTCGATCGAAGTCTTGATTCTTATAATCTTCCATCACCGCCTGTTTATCACTCTTCTTCTTTAAGCATTCCAGTATGTTAGTATCTTGCTGCGCATCATCAATCTAAAAGCAACAAACATGGAGTTACATCATTCTACAGCAGGGAAACAGACCCTTCATCCTATCTTGTCCATTTGACTGAGCTATTTGGCCCTTATCCCAACATTTCCTGTCCACGCACCTGTGCAAATGTCTTTTACACCCCACATTTGTACCATCTCTGCCACTTCATCTGACAGCTCATTCCACACACGCAGGTCCTTTTGAAATCTTTCCCATCTCACATTAAACCCACAGTGTGCCCTTGGCTATGCTGGGGAAAATATCTGTGACGTTCCACTTTATCCATGACTGTCATGGATTTTGTAGACCTCTTGAAGGTCCCCTTCAGGCTCCAAATCTCCAGGAAGAAATGTCCCAACCTATCCATCCTCTCTTTAGAGTTCAAGCCCTCCAGTCCAGGTGTTATCTTTAAGTTATTATATATAGTAAGGTTACTTTGTGGGTTGGAAACGGAAACACACACAAAGACACTTACACACAGAGATGCTGGTGTCTGCTAAGTCCAGCTATAAACAGAGCAATAAAAACTAGAGTTGATTGTTCATTGAAAGACTGAAGACAATAAATCTTTGCTCAGAAAGGCACCTGTGCATACAACAGGGATTTACTGGTTGGCCGAAGACCATCTGTTCATTAATTCATACTTTTGAAGAAATAAAACTTCAAACAGAGACAGTGGTGATGTCATGTCACATGATTGGAACACTTCAAGAAAGCATCTTTGATATTCTGAACCAGTGTTCATGAGGCAAAGATGCAGTAACCTTCCATGAGAAAGGTGCTGCTCTTTTCTCCCTTGCTCATTTGCTCCATAATTACTTTAGAATAATAATTTAAAGTTTCCGAATTTCAACACAAAAGATTTGTAAGACTGAACATTAAAATTGACTTTTCAGAATTGTGCCTGAGCTGCAATGGTTTGGGATCTGCCACCTGCCCACAAACATGCACTCGCAAACACGCATGCACGCGCGCGCGTGCACACACACACACACACACACACACACACACACACACACACACACACACACACACACACACACACACACACACACACACACACACACACACACACACACACACACACACTGATAGCATATCTATTTCCTGAATTATGTCATCTTACATCATTAAAGGGATCTTGCAGTGCATGTTTTAAGTCAGAACATAGCTCTCTTGGTGGGTCTCCATCCACAGGACGCACTGCAGCAACTTACCAATACTCCTGAGACAGCACCTTCCAACCCCACCACCTCTACAGCTGGAAGACAAGAGCAGCAAAAGCATAGGTTCCTTGATCTTGAGCTCGTACTCCAAGCCATACACCATTTTGACTTGGAGATATATCACTGGTCCTTCACAGGGACTGGGTCAAGTCTTGGAATTCCATCCCTCACTGCACTGTGGGGATATCTGTATATCAAGGAGTGTAGCGGTTGCAGTAGAGATGGGTTATTAAATGCTGTCTTAGCCTGTGATGGCCAGTTCCTCCAGGAATGATGCAAGTGGCTAAAATTCTTCCAATCTCTGTCCTTTCACACCTTCAAACCTCATTAATGGAGCCACTACCTGATAACCATGCACAGGAACTGCTATGATGAGGCTGTACCACCCATCACACACCCAAGAACACTCATCCAGATCTCCATCAACTCTCCTTCACCTCCTACTTTCACCCCCCCCCCCCAACTGATTCTTTTACTCAACTACCCACATATCTTTGGGACATGGGAAGAAACCCAAAAGAATTCCAAATAGGGAGAACATGCAAACTCCACACTGTCAGTACCAGAAATCAAGATCCAACCCAAGACTCTGGCACTTACCTTCTGTGCCACCATGCTGTGGTGCATTTATACACTGAACCAAGCCAATGAATCCATTGTAATAACTTACCTGAGCTCATAAAACCAAATTTTGGGTCTTTGATCCTTTTTATCAACCTGGGGGCTTTGGTACTTGTAGGCAGAATAGACCGGGATCCGCAGGTCTGTGCGGTAGAGAGTTGCAAAGTGATAGTTGTTGTTGTATTTCTGGCAGATGCTGACCAGATTTTGCATGCCTTCAAACCCCTCTGGTGGGGTGTCATCCTTAAAGAAGTTTCTGCATGTATTGAAATTACTAACCACTTCCCCCCATACTGTCAAGAGAGGGGCAGTCGCCAGGAGCAGGAACCAGACCAGAGCACTGAGCCCCATGGCCGGGCAGTGCACAGGGAGCTTCATTCCCTGGTTGGCAAACTGAACTTCCGTTTTTTTCTCACTCGCTCCTGCCACTTCAGTGCCTCTGAGTTCAATTCTGCAGGAAGAAATCTTCTGCAAAACTGCACGTGAGAAAGTCACAGAGAACCTGCCAACGTTCTGCTCTACTCTCCTCTTTATAAGGGGAGAAGCAAGTTTCCAGGAATCGTGAAATGCAAATAGATAATGCCATCATGACATCAATCAGCAGGTTTCTACCGCCAAATTCTTCTGAAAATGTGGAAAGCAGTCTCTGACCTCAGGGACCCTCACCACCCAGGCCATGCCCTCTTCTCACAGCTACCATCAGGAAGGAGATAGAGGAGCCTGAAAATGAACATCCAAAGTTACAAAAAACTACTTTTTCCCCTCTGCCATCAGATTTCTGAATGGACAACGAACCACAGACACAACCTCACTTTTCTCTCTTCCTTTGCACTAATTCATTTTATTTTAAATGCGGTATTTACTGAAATGTAATTTATGGCAATCTTCCACCTGTAATGCAAAATACTGCTGCCCTAATACTGAACTGTACAATGTCCATCAAGTAAAAAGCACCTTTCCCACTGACACCCTGTCCCAGGAATTAACTGGGAATTTACCAGGACAGGGTTCAGGGGAACATTGTCCAAACGCCGGCGTCAAATGATGCCAGTGAGCTGATGAAACCAGTGGAAAAGGGACAGCAGAAAGTCGCCCGTTTCCAGTTTTAGGTGGAGCACTCTGATCTCCAGGGAAGAGTTTTGTGTTCAGTGGAAAATCAATTAGTGTCCCAGTTAAAGGTGGCCCTGTGGAAACGGCACAAAGGGCTTCCGATCCCAAGACACTGCACGGCCAATTAACTGGGATGCCAGTGGAAAAGTAGTTAAAGTAAGGACATAACTCCTCTGGTTTGCAATACCATGAGCTCCAGTATCCCTTGTGATGTCTATGTCAAGACATTTATCCCTTAAGGGAGGAAGTGAGCCCTGGATGAATCACATCATGTTTCATCTGTATGGAATTAATGCTTTTGGAAAAACAGATTATTTTGTCACGTCACATCGGAGAATTACCTTTTCTTTTTCTTTTTGTCCTTTCCCTTTGGGGGGGTCCTTTGCTTCTCTTCTTCTGTTCCCTACTTTGAAGGAACGTCACGACATGTGCAGAATTTGATCATTCTAATCATGTGTTGATTTTTCCTTCTTTGTGTATCAACATGTAGTTCGTCTTTACTGTGATGTTTCTTTGATTTTGTTTGTTTGTAACTCCATGTTGAATGAAAATCCTTAACCAAAACAAAAAAGAACCGAAGGATATACTCGATTTCAGATTTATTGCCAGAGTACATTATTGTAAGAGCGCAGAGTACATACAGAGTCATGTACTGAGTACATGACGTCACATACAGGCCTGGGATTCTCTTTTTTCTGTGGGCAAGGCAGAATTACCACTGATTGGTAGTGCAAGAAAAACTGTACACAGATAATGAACGTAAATAAACTGACTGTGCAATACAGAGCGAGTAAAAAAGGAAATCAATAAAGTGCTCAAGTTAAAGACCTTAAATGAGTCTCTATTTGAATTTGTCGTTGAGGAGTCTGATGGTGGAGGGATAGCAGCTTTTCCTAAACTTGGTGGTGCAAGTCTTCTGGCATCTACACCTCCTTCCTGATAGCAGCAGCGCGAACAGAGCGTGTGCTGGATGGTGTGGATCCTTGATGATCGCTGCTTCTCTCCGACAGCAGTGTTCCCGGTAGATGCTCTCGATAGTGGGGAGGGTTTTGCCTGTGATGTCCTGGGCTGAGTCCACTACCTTTATGCTCAGGGATATTGGTGTCCTTAGACTAGAACGCGATGCAGCAGGTCAGCACACATTGAATGGCAGAGCATGGTCAATGGGCTGAATGGCCTATACTTGCTCTTAATTCTTATGTTTTTATACTCTTATGAATCAACAGATAACATTCCTTGGCCCCTGTAGTGGTGACAGCTGAGGTGTCAGAGGTGGTGAATGGGATGTCAAATCAGCACGGTGAATGGTGAGTGTTATGGAGTCACAGATGGCCCTTCAGCCCATCTCTGTGCTGATCAAGTTGGCATTCTGGACACGTCCCCTTTGCCTCCATTTGGTCCATATCCTCCTCAACTCTTCCTTTCCATACATCTGTCCATGTGTCATTGGGAGTTTCCTTCATACGCCCTGCCAACTTCATTTTATGTCCTCTGTTTTCCCTTCTGATTTCTGAAGCCGGGACAAACACAATGAGTGGCAGAGTCCTGAAAAGTGTTGCTGAACAAAAGGACTGAGGCTTACAAGACTGTAGTTCCTTGAAAAGGGCAACGCAGATAGACAGAGTAGTTAAAAAAATGGTGGACACGACTACCTTCATTGAATACAGGGGCAGGGATTTCATGTCCCAACAGTTCAAGACATAGAGTTTCGCCAGTTCTACTCCACATTCCTCCTTGAAGGAGTCTCATTTCATAAGACTTGCAGAGCAGGTTCCAAAGTAACCTAGCCATTTGAAGAATCCTGACCCCACAAGGGCACAAGCCACTTTCCTAACAGCCTCTGTTGGCCTGATATAGACTTCATTCCACCAACTTCTGCCAAACATTTTAAGCTTGGCCCCCAAATATCAAACGAGTTACCAATTATCTGACAAAAAAACGTCTCCAAATTCCTTGTAGTTAATAGAGCTAGTGATTGAGAAACATAAATACTTTTCTTTACCCATGTTAAAGAGGTATGCGGAAGAATTTTGTGAGCTAGAGAGAGTTTCACCGCTGGAATTTGTTACCACAGGCCCAGTGCTTTGTCATATTTAAGGAAGAGATTCATATGTATCTTAATAGCCAGGGTATCAAAGGTTATAGGAAGAAGGCAGGGGAGTGGTGCTAAGTAGGAAAATGGATCCACTTATGATGGAATGGGGGAATTGGACTCGATGGGACAAATAATCTACATCTTGCTGATTTGTAGACCGAGATGCAACGCATAATTCAGAGGTGCACTTTGAAACCTTATCAAAGAAAAGGCATATTTGCATTTGACCATTAAATGCAAATAAATTCTTACAAGGCCTTACACATATTGAACTGCAGTTTCAAAAAGACAAAGTATTCTTGCAAAAGAAGCAAATTGTCCCTCCAGTGACAACTGGAGATTATTATAACGTGTACCCAGATATTCAAAAAAAAGAGTTAACAATGCAAATCTCCAGAATTAAGCTCTAAGTAGATTAGGTGGGTATTTTGCATAGAGGATGAAAGTCACACCACTGTAATAATTCTAAATCGGGATTGGAAAGGAATAAATATGTTCCGGTAACTTTTCCCCTATTTTATCTAGTTCTATCTTAGTCCAGTTTAGTTTTTACCTTGTCTGGTAAAAGTCTGATAAATACCTTAATTGTGTGGCTCTATAATAAATTTTAAAGTTTGGTAGCAGCAAACCACCTTGGTTATGTTACCTCTCTGTTAATTTATCTAACACAACCCTCAGTTTACCCCCTTTCCACAAGAATTTCCTTATTATTCTCTTTAGTTCATTAAAAAATTTCTCTGTTAAGGGTATTGGTAATGATTGAAATAAATATTGTATCCTTGGGAACACATTCATTTTAATGCAGTTCACCCTCCCTATCAACGTTAGCGGTAATTCCTTCCAATATTCTAAGTCTTCCTGCAACTTCTTTATTAGTGGCTGATAATTTAGTTTGTACAAGTGGCTTAAGTTATTGTCTAATCTGATACCTTGCCATTTAAATGGTGATTAACATAACATAACATAACATAACAATTACAGCACGGAAACAGGCCATTAGGCCCTTCTAGTCCACACCAAACCAAACACCTCTTTCTAGTCCCACCTCCCTGCACAATGCCCATAACCCTCCATCTTCTTCTCATCCATATACCTGTCCAACCTTTTCTTAAATAATACAATTGACTCCGCCGCCACTAATTCTCCCGGAAGATCATTCCACACGGCTACCACTCTCTGAGTAAAGAAGTTCCCCCTCATGTTACCTCTAAACCTCTGCCCCTTAATTCTTAACTCATGTCCTCTTGTTTTAATCTTTCCTCCTCTTAACGGAAATAGTCTATCCACATCCATTCTGTCTATCCCTTTCATAATCTTAAATACTTCTATCAAATCCCCTCTCAACCTTCTACGCTCCAAAGAATAAAGACCCAATCTGTCCAATCTCTCCCCATACTCCAGATGCTTAAACCCAGGCAACATTCTGGTAAACCTTCTCTGCACTCTCTCCACTCTGTTTATATCCTTCCTATAATTAGGCGACCAGAACTGCACACAGAACTCCAAATTAGGCCGCACCAACGTCTTATACAATCTCAACATCACCTCCCAACTCCTATATTCCATGCAATGATTGATAAAGGCCAGCATACTAAAAGCCTTCTTCACCACCCTATTCACGTGAGTTTCTACCTTCAGGGAACGATGTACCGTCACTCCTAAATCTTTCTGCTCTTCTGTATTCCTCAATGCTCTCCCATTTACCACGTATGTCCTATTCTGATTCTTCTTACCAAAATGAAGCACCTCACACTTATCAGCATTAAATTCCATCTGCCATTTTTCAGCCCACTTTTCTAAGCAGCCCAAATCCCTCTGCAATCCTTGAAAACCTTCTTCATTATCCACTATTCCACCTATCTTAGTATCGTCTGCATATTTACTAATCCAATTCACCACCCCATCATCTAGATCATTAATGTATATAACGAACAACAATGGGCCCAATACAGATCCTTGAGGCACACCACTGGTCACCGGCCTCCAACCTGACAGACAATTATCCACTACCACTCTCTGGCCTCTCCCTTTCAGCCAATGTTCAATCCATTTGACTATCTTAAAATTTATACCTAAAGACTGCACCTTCCTAACTAACCTTCCATGTGGTACCTTATCGAAGGCCTTACTGAAGTCCATATAGACAACATCCACTGCGCTACCCTCATCCACATTCCTAGTCACCTCTTCAAAAAATTCAATCAGATTGGTCAAACATGACCTTCCTCCCACAAATCCATGTTGAGTGTCCTTTTTAAATTATGTATAATCCGCGTTAAATTATGTATAATCCGCGTTACTCATTGGCATCACTTCACTTTTATTTGCATTGATCTTATACCCTGATATTTCTCCAAATTCCTTCAATTTCTTATGTAATTATTTTATTGATATTTCTGGTTCTGTTAGGTATACGATGATGTCATCTGCAAATAAGCTAATTTTATACTCCTTCTCCTTTAATTTTATCCCTTTTATTTTATTTTCTGTTCTTATCAGTTCTGCCAATGGTTCTATTGCTAAGGCGAACAATGAGGGGGATAATGGACATCCCTGTCTAGTTGTCCTACTTAACTTAAATTGGCTCGATACATATCCATTTACTTTACCTTCGCCAATGGTCCATTATACAATGCTTTAATTCAATTAATATATTTTTCTGGTAGATTGAACCTCTGCAATACTTTAAATAAATAGTTCCACTCTACTCTGTCAAAGGCTTTTTCTGCATCTGAAGCAACAGCCACTGTTGGTTTCTTATTTCCTTGAACTGCATGAATTAAATTAATGAACTTATAGACGTTATCTGCAGTTCGTCTTTTCTTAATAAATCCAGTTTGATCTAGTTTTACTATTTTTGGTACACAATCGGCCAATCTGTTTCCTAATAATTTTGCTATTATCTTATAATTGAGTTAAGTGGAGATATTGGTCTATATGATGCTGGTGTTAATGGATCCTTCCTTGTCTTTGGTATTACTGTAATTATTTCTGTCTTACATGAATCTGGCAAGTTTTGTGTTTCTTCTATCTGGTTCATTACTTCCAGGAGAGGAGGAATTAATAATTCTTTAAATGTTTTATGGAATTCTATTGGAAATCCATCCTCTCCTGGTGTTTTATTGTTCGGCAGCTTTTTTTAATATATCCTGTACTTCCTCTATTTGAAATGGTTTTATCAGTTTGTTTTGTTCCTCTTCTTGCAATTTTGGCAGTTCAATTTTATCTAAAACCTCTTCTATTTTATCATCCTTCCCCTTCTTCTCAGTTTGGTATGATTGTTCATAAAATTCCTTAAAGTTTTCATTAATCTCTATTAGGTTATATTTAATTTGTTTGTCCTTTTTCCTTGATGCCAATACTGTTCTTTTAGCTTATTCTGTTTTAAGTTGCCAGACTAATATTTTATGTGTTTTTTCTCCCAGTTTGTAATAATTGTGCTTTGTTTTCATTATGTTCTTCTCCACCTTGTAAGTTTGTAATGTTTCATATTTTATTTTTTTGTCCGCCAATTCTCTCTTTTTCGTTATATTATCCCCTTTTACTAGTTCCTTTTCTGTACTTACTATCTCCCTTTCCAACTGCTCTATTTCCCGATTGTAGTCCTTTTTCATCTTAGTTACATAACTTATTATCTGCCCTCTAATGAAGGCTTTCATTGCATCCCATAATATAAATTGGTCTTTCACTGATTTTGTGTTTATTTCAAAATATGTTTTAATTTGGCGTTCAATAAACTCCCCGAATTCCTGTCTTTTAAGTAGCATGGAGTTTAACCTCCATCTATATGTTCTTGGTGGGAGGTCTTCCACTTCTATTGCTAATAACAGGAGTGAATGATCGTATAGTAGTCTAGCTTTATATTCAGTTTTCCTAACTCTCCCTTGAATATGGGCCGACAACAAAAACATATCAATCCTTGAGTATGTTTTATGCCTACTTGAATAATATGAGTATTCCTTCTCCCTTGGGTGCTGCCTCCTCCATATATCCATAAGTTTCATTTCCTGCATTGATTTAACCATAAATTCGGCTACTTTATTCTTTTTGCTTGTCTTTTGTCCAGTTTTATCCAACATTGGATCCAAATTAAGGTTAAAATCCTTACCTATCAATATATTTCCTTGTGTATCTGGAATCTTCAAAAAAATATCCTGCATAAACTTTTGATCCTTCTTATTAGGTGCGTGTGTATATATTGATCAAATTCCAAGATTCTGAGTATATCTGACACTTTATCATTACATACCTCCCTGCTGGATCTATTATTTCCTCATCTATTTTGATTGGTACATTTTTGTTAACTAATATGGCTACACCTCTAACTTTTGAATTATCTGATGCTGCCGCTACGTGTCCTACCCAGTTTCTCTTTAATTTATTATGTTCCACTTCAGTTAGATGCTTTTCCTGCACAAATGCTATATCTATTTTTTCTTTTTTCAGTAAATTTAATAGCCTCTTCCTTTTAATTTGGTTTTGTATTCCATTAATATATAGTTCAACGTGGCCATCTTATATCTTGTTTACACCTCTTTTCTGCTTCCTCACCACCTCCAGCCCCCTTTTTCCCATTTTCATCTCTCAGTTTTCCCTTTTTAAACTCAATGTATGACAACACATTTAAAACATAAAATACTCCAACAATTCCCATACCCAATATTACCTTAATCCCAAATGTCTCCCCCACCCTCTCTGAGTTGCCCCTTATCCCTTGCCGGGCAACCACAAGTCCCCTTTCTATTTAGATTGTGATCTTGCTCGCAAACGTCAACTGATCTTGCAGTGACGGTTATTCACTCCCTCCAACCCCCCCTCAGAAAACATTTTTTTGACACATATAACAAAGCTCTCCCTTTTTTTCGCCTTACTTCCTTCCTTCCCCTCTCTTTTCCCTCTTTAGTTCTTTACATATACATTGTTTTTACAAATTTATATATAATTTATCACTGTTCTTCATTCTTATTACATTTCCATCTCTCCTTCTATCCTGCAAACGCTCTGTGAATTTTTACGCTTTCTCTGGATCCGAGAATAGTCTGTTTTGCTCCCCAGGGACAAATATTTTAAGCATGACTGGATGTCTTAACGTGAATTTATAACCTTTTTTTTCCATAGGTTTATTATCTTCTCTAATTTTATTTCTTGCCCACTCCAGTATATTTTCTCTTGTCATATATCTCAAAAATTTTACTGAAATGGATCTTGGATTGTGATGTGTCTGTGGTTTCGGAGCTAGTGTTCTATGAGCCCTTTCTATTTCCATTCCTTCCTGCATTTTTGTCGTCCCCAGGACCTTTGGGATCCATCCTTTTATAAATTCCTTCATGTCTGTGCCTTCTTCTTCTTCCTTCAGGCCCACTATGTTTATGTTGTTTCGCCTACTATAATTTTCCAACATATCAATTTTCTGAGATAACAACTTTTGTGTCTCTTTAATTTTTTTTGTCACTTTCTTCCATTTTTCCTCTTGTCATTTTCTTCCATTTCTACAACAATTTCTCTTTCTTCCACATTTTTTTCCCTTTCCCCTATTTCTGTCATGACCCATTCTAATCTTTGCATTTTATCTCTGTTCTTTCCACTTTTCATTGCACTAAATTCTAATGACAGCCATTCTTTTAATGATCTAATTTGTTCTTGAAAAAAAGGCTTTATCTATATTCTGTCCATCTGTTTTACCTTCTATTTCTCAATGAAGATCTTGGTCTTCTTCCTCTTCTTCTGTGTCTGTACCTATGTTTATGTCGTCTTCTTCTCTTCTTCTGTGTCTGTGTCTCTTCTGATTTTCCTGATGAGTTGCATGTCTCACTTTGTTGGGCCTCTTCTTGCTGGGCCTCTTGCTGTTGATCCTCCTCTCCTGGGCTGCACATCTGTCAGGCCTCCTGCTGCTGCTCCTCTTGCCGTTCACCCCGTTGACTTTCTTCCTCGCCTGGTTCCTCACTCCCTCTCCTGCTGCTTTCCTCATCCTTCAGCTGAGAGCCCTGGAGTCGGGCGTCCCTCAGCTGGTCGCACCGTGGTTGCCCGCTCCTTGGCTGAGCCCCCCCTCCGTGGGTGTTTCCTTTGACCTTTGATTGCACACTGCGCACTTTTGTTTGGCTCAGAGAGCCATTTTTGCAGTCCACTGGTTGGGGGGTCATGACTCCGCGGGGCCGGCACCAACCTCGGAGATCCCTGTTCCTTCGTGCAGGTAAGGCCTTCTTCTTTCTTTCCCGGTGACTTTTCTTATTTTTTTCCCCATTGTTTTTACTTTTTCCTTCTTGGGTGCCATCTTCTTTCGCTTCTCTGCAACTTTATCTTCTATTTCTTATACTTTATATTTGTTAAGCTTTGTCCTTTCTTGACTTTTTTTTCTTTTTTCTAGAGATGGCTGGTTTTACCCTACCGGCAACTACTCCGTCACAGGACTCTCCCTGATCATTGACCCTTAATGGAATCCTTGATCCCTCATTGACCCCAGTCATGGAATTTTCCCCCCCCCCACCCTCCTTGGTGACATTGTTTGTATGTCAGGGTGGTGTTCTTCTGACCTTTGTAGCCAAGGCACACAAAGTGAGTGGCAGAGTACTGAGAAGTGTTACTGAACAAAAGATCTGAGGGTTACAAGTTATTGTAGTTCCCTGAAAATATTGAGAACAGAGTGGTGAAGAAACTGGTTGACATGATTGCTTTTATTGCTTAAGATAATTCGTGGAGGGGCAGGGACAACTGTCCAATAACAAGGGTTCATTTCCCCCTACAGCACGTTTCTACTGAAAGGATCTAATTTCACATGGAAATTTCAAGAGGTTCCAAGACTTTCAAGGCATGCTTTGAAGTAAGACAGCCCTTGGAAGAATTCTCATTGCCACAAGAGCACAAGCCACTTTCCAAACAGCCTCTGTTGGCCTGATATAGACTTCATTCCCCACCACCTTCTAGCAAATGCTTTAAAGCTTGAGCCTCAAATCTTAATCTGTTTACAATTTCTCTGCCAAGGAAGACTCCAGATATCCTCTAGTTGGAAGAGTTAGTTTGCATTTTCTTAGTTGTACACTAAGAATGGCTCTTGGATTCAGGAGAATGGGGGGATCCTCATGGAAGCATTTCAATTGTTGAAAGGTCTGGACAGCGTAGATGAGGAAAGTTGTTTCTCATGATCAAGGAGTCAAAATTGAAGGGTGACCCATTTAAACAGAGGTATGGAGGAATTTCTTCAGGCAGAGGTCAGGGAACCACTAGAATCTTCCACCATAGGTGGCTGTGGAGGCCAGGTCATTGGGTGTATTTAAGGCAGAGATTGATAGGTATCTGAATAGTCAAGATATCAAAGGATATTGGGAGAAGGCAGAGGAGTGGGGCTGATTGTGTGAAATATAAAGTGTTCACAATTACTACTTGGAGACAAAGTCTTGGAGAACAGGTTCAGCTTTATTTCGAGTCTGCAGAGTCGGGTGTCCCTGGTCTGGAGACACACCGGAGGTTCAGAATCATCACTCTTTTGTACAGTCCCGCGCTCAACATCACCCCACTTTCTTCCAATCAGAATCCCAATACATTACAACATTCTCCTTCTCCCTTCCATCAATCCAGGTATCACTCAGTTCCTCCCTCTTCATACATCGCCTGTTATGTTAATTAGTTCATTCCCTCCTTAGGGGCGTCTAAATTAATGTTCATGTCTCTATTAAGGAAGCGCAATACTAGCTATAGACTACCTTTGGTCACTGTACCAGCCTGAACCAGATCCTTGCATCCTTGGGGCTCGAGATAAGAAGGGGCCCACTAGCTAGTACTGTCTACTCTCAAGCTCTAATCTACATACTTTGCATTCCATCATTTTTCACAATTGCTCCTTTTTTCTCTTTACCATGTATTTCTGATTAAACTGCATAATTGTTCAGTTTTTGTTTCCTCAAATTGTTGAAACATGAATTGAATTTGCCATTGTTCATCTGCCATGGGGTTTTTTAATACCACCTGCTTCGCTCCAGTAGTTGAGTAAATTAATCTCGTGATAATACATCTTAGGATGGCTGATCCAATCAATAAGCCCACTAGAATCATTAAACCATATATAGCAAGGTGCATTAACCAGGGCCCCCACCTTCGAAATTCCAATCTCCCCATGTCCAATCACTCCATACACCTTTTTTATATTTGTCTCTAGCCTTCCAGATCTCCTCTCTATACTTTTTAATATGGACCGCCAAATCCGAGATATTAGCTGATTCATCCAGGATGTATGTGCAACATTCAGAGCCAATTAAAGCACAATTCCCCCCTCTCTCCGCTAAAGTAAAGTTAAGGCCCATGGGCAAAGCAAAAGAAGGGACACAGGAATGCGAGGGTGGTGGTCTCGGGATTACTACCTGTTCCAAATGCAAGTGATGAAAAGAACGTAAGGATAAGGAAAATGACCGTGTGGCTGGGGGCTGGTGTACAAGGCAAGGATTTGGCTTCTTGGATCATTGGGATCTCTTTTGGGGAAGGCATGATCTTTACAAGAGGGACGGGTTGCACCTAAATCCAAAAGGTGTCAACATTTTGGCAAGTATGTTTGCTACAGCAGTGGGGCAAGGTTTAAACTAATTTGGCAGGGGTATGGGAACCAGAGTGATAGGGAAAAGGGTAGGGAAGATAAAGTAATGGCCAGGAAAAGTAAAATAGGAAAAGTAGTGTTGGGAGGAGAAAGTAAAAAATCAGATGGTGCAGTGAGTTTTCGGGTCAATGAAAGTGTTAAGAAAATTACAAAGAAAAATAGTGGCCAGAAAAATCAAAAGAAAAGGTTACAGAAGTCACTAGATATTAAAAGGACAAAGAGCATAAAGGCACTTTATCTGAATGCCCGCAGTATTAGAAATAAGGTTAGTGAACTTGAGGCGCAAATCGGTACCAATGCCTATGATTGGGTCATCATCACGGAAACATGGCTACAAGGTGACCCTAAATGGGAATTAAACTTTCAAGGGTATTAGGTGGTGCAAAGAGATAGACAGGATGGTAAGGGAGGTGGAGTTGCATTCTTAATCAAAGATGAGTTCCAGGCAGTAGTGAGGAATGATATAAGATCTAAAGAGCATAATGTTGAGTCCATTTGGGTAGAGATAAAGAATAACAAAGGGAAAAAATTATTGGTAGGTGTTATCTATCGCCCACCAAATAACAATAGTTTAGTGGCACAGGAAATAAATAGAGAGTTAAGTGAGGCATGTAATAATGATACGGTAGTAGTCATGGGGGACTTTAACTTCCACATAGATTGGGAAAATCAAGTTGGTCGTGGGAGTCTGGAAGAGGACTTCATAGAATGCATCCGCGATAGCTTTCTTGAGCAGCATGTTAAGGAACCCACAAGAGAAAATGCTCTCCAGGATCTCGTGTTGTGCAATGAGATGGATAGAGTAAATGATGTAATAGTCAGAGACCATCTGGGAAATAGCGATCATAGTATGATTGAATTTCTCATTCAGATGGAAGGGGAAATAGTTAGATCTAAAACTAATATATTATGCTTCAACAGGGGTGACTACCATAGGATGAGGGAGGAATTGGGCAGAGTGGACTGGGAGCACAGGCTCATTGATGAAACAGTTGAGGAACAGTGGAAGATTTTCAACGGAATATATTTGGTAATGCTCAACAAAAATATATTCCGGTCAGGAAAAAGGGCAGCAAGGGAGGGAAAAATCAACCGTGGTTAACAAAGGAAATAAAGGAGAGTATAAAATTGAAGGCGCAGGTGTACAAAGCTGCAAAGAGCAGTGGGAAACTGGAAGATTGGGATAACTTTAAGAGACAACAAGGGGTTACAATGCAGGTAATGAGAAATGGGAAAAAGGATTATGAAAGTAAATTGGCACAAAATATAAAAAGAGAAAGCAAAAAATTTTATAAATATATAAAACGGAAGAGGGTTGCCAGAGTTAACATAGGAACTTGGAGGATGAGAAAGGAAAACTGGTAGCAAAAAATGAGGAAATGGCTGAGGCATTGAACAAATATTTTGTGTCAGTCTTCACGGTGGAAGACACGTCCAGCATGCCCAAGTGCAGAGTTAAGGATGCAAATGTTGGGGAGGGCCTTGATAAAATAGTTGTTACAAAGAAAGTAGTGATGGAGAAACTAATGGGAATAAAGCCAGACAAATCACCTGGTCCTGATGATATGCATCCAAGGGTTCTGAAGGAAATGGCAGAAGTTATAGTTGATGCATTGGTGGTCATAGACCGAAATTCCTTGGATTCTGGGCAGGTCCCGGCAGACTGGAAGACAGCGAATGTCATACCACTTTTTAAGAAGGGATGTCAGCAGAAGACTGGAAATTATCAGCCAATTAGCTGACGTCTGTAGTTGTAAAAAGGCTTGAAGCCGTCATTAAAGATGAAATAGTGAAACTTTTGGAATGTAAGGGTTCAATCAGGCAGACGCAGCATGGTTTTAGAAAGGGAAGATCTTGTTTGTCAAACTTATTAGGATTCTTTGAGGATATAATGGGTGCGGTGGATAGAGGGGAACAGGTTGATGTTGTATATTTGGATTTCCAGAAAGCATTTGATAAGGTGCCGCACAAGAGACTTCTCAGTAAGTTACAGCAAAGTGGAGTCCGGGGAAGACTATTGGCCTGGATTGAAAATTGGTTGTCTGATAGGAGGCAGAGAGTCGGGATAAATGGGAGTTTTTCAGGTTGGCAGAGAGTGGTAAGTGGGGTGCCGCAGGGGTTGGTGCTAGGCCCACAACTGTTCATCATTTACATTGATGACTTGGAGGAGGGGACAAAATGTGGTGTAGCCAAGTTTGCAGATGACACCAAATTGAGTGGAAGAGCAAATTGTAATGAGGATGTGGAGAGTCTGCAGATGGATAGAGTTAAGCTGGATGAGTGGGCAAAGGTCTGGCAGATGGAGTACAATGTTAGTAAGTGTGAGGTTATCCACTTTGGCAAGAAAAATAAAAGAGCTGAATATTATTTAAAGGGTGAAAAACTCCAGCATGCTGTTGTGCAGAGGGACTTGGGAGGGCTTGTGCATGAATCGCAAAGAGTTAGGTTGCAGGTGCAGCAGGTTATTAAGAAGGCAAATGGAATGTTGGCCTTCATCGCTAGAGGAATTGAATTCAGGAGTAGGAAGGTCATGTTGCAACTGTATAAGGTACTGGTGAGTCCGCACCTGGAGTACTGAGTCCAGTTCTGGTCTCCATATTTGAGGAAGGATATACTGGCTTTGGAGACGGTCCAGAGGAGGTTTACTAGGTTGATCCCTGGGATGAAGGGGTTGACTTATGATGAAAGATTAAATCGTCTAGGGTTGTATTCGGTCGAGTTCAGAAGAATGAGAGATCTTATAGAAACATATAGGATTATGAAGGGTATGGATAGGATAGATGGAGGAAGGTTTTTGAGCTGGCCGGGGAAACTAAATGAGAGGACACAGTCTCAAGATTCGGGGGAGTAGATTTAGGACAGAGATGAGGAAAAATAGATTTTCCCAGAGAGTAGTGAATGTTTGGAATTCTCTAACCAGGGAAGTGGTTGAGGCTGCCTCATTAAACATATTTAAAATTCGGTTAGATAAATTTTTACATGATAGAGGAATTAGGGGATATGGGGAGAAGGCAGGTAGGTGGAATTAGGTCATAAATTAGATCAGCCATGATCGTATTGAATAGCAGAGCAGGCTCGATGGGCCATTTTTGGCCTTCTCCTGTTCCTACTTCCTATGTTCCTATGTTTCTGGAGGACTGTAAGTCGCATGGCGGCCATTTCTGTATTTATTGCCCGGACTTGGGATTGGACTTCCCCAAGCACCAGGTCTGTATCATTTACTAGTTCATCTAGGGTGGCTGCTAATTCTTGAATCTCAACCCCAGTTTCTGCAGCTCCATATGTCGGGAAAAGCATCCACATGAAACGATCGCCTTTAGTCACCCATCTTTTGTTTTGCCCATGGGATGAGACTAGTACAGGTAGCTGGTTAAGAACACGGACATGGGGAATTAAGTAGGTCAGGTAATAACATCTACTCCAACCTTTAGGTGTACGGGTCAATTTAAACCCTTTTGTCCGATTCCAACATTCTTTTTCCCCAGGTAACCATGAATAAATTTTACATCCACACACCCAATATGTGCCATTTACAGGCTGCGGGATTCACAGTCGTGTGACGGTCCAATTCTGCATGCAATTGGAAACTCCTAGTTGGTTCCTCAAAAGGATGCAACACTCCAGACTGAGGAGTTGGTGACTTTGTTGGTTTTGGTCGTATCGACCACCCTTTGTATTTATCTTCAGTAGTTGGATCACTGATGCTGGGCAAGGTATATATATCAAATAATTAATGTAGGGAGAGAGTGACTGCTACTAAGGGGACTCCTGACTTGCCATAGTGTGGTATTTTCGCACAAACCCAACAATCTGTTTGATTTTGGTTCTTAGCATAATTAGTACATAGAGAGATAAAAGAATTTTTAGGTTCAACACGCAAAGTTATGATATGTATAAGTACAAATTGAAATAGTGAGCGTAAAAGTTTAATTATTGTAGTTTTCTTTTCTTTCCCTTTTTACTCCTCTTTCCTTCCTTCTGTGGCTGGTGGTGGGTCCACGGGTCCCTTTATTCTTGAAGTGTGTGTCCACCCCTTTTTACTTCATTCGGACCGCTGTTTCTGTGGTCAACAGTACTAGATATGATCCGTTCCACCGGGGCTGAAGCTTTTCTTCTTTCCACGATTTGATCAGGACCCAGTCACCAGCAATCACAGAGTGGATAGGGAAATCCAGAGGAGGTCTCTGCGCCAGCAGACCCTTAGCATTTAAATCTGCAAGAGAATGAGAGACTGCCAGTAAATAGTTCCTTAAAAACACATCATTACTGAGAGGAGTCACGTGATGGAGTAGTGGCTGCTCGGGGAACTCCAGCCCTCTCCGGAAAAGTAAAAAAAAGACAGAGAAAAAACAAAGGCACAAACACAAAAACCAAAATAAAGTGAAAATAAAGGTGTGGAGAAAATGGCAGCGAAGAAAGAAAAGCCAAAAGCAACGGGAGGAAGAGAAGAAGAAAAGATGTCGGAAGAAGAAGGTGAAGGCCTTACCTGTATGAGGAGGCCCGCTGTGGAGAGAGAAGCCCGCTCCCTAAGGTCAGTCGAAGCCCTGAACTCGGGACTACAAAAATGGCTCACGGAGCCAAACAAAAGTGCGCAACCGCGCATGCGCGATGTGCAAGACAAAAATAACACTGACGGGAGGGGGGACCAGCTGAGGAGTCGATCTCCACAGCTGAAATTGACAACCACAACAAATCAGCAAGAGGAAACCATAGAAAATAATGAGAACAAGAAGGAAGAGAGTAAAAAGAAATCAAAGAAACAACAGATGACCAACCCAGAGGAAGAAGACCAGCATCAAGACACTTCTAGTAAAAATAAGAAGACCAAAAATACCCAACAAAATAAAACAAACAACCCAACAAGAAAACCAGAAGAGACAGAGGTAAAGGACACAGATCCTGGAGTGGACTCAGAAGAAGAAGAGGAAGAACACAGAGAGATGGAAGAAGAAGGGAAGGGCAAGTACATGGATATATATATTTTTTAAAGAATATATGGAATCAATAAAAGAATGGCAGTCACAAGAATTTAGTGAAATAAAAAGAAAAATAAAAAGTACAGAAGAAAAAGTGAATAGATTAGAGATGATCATGTCAGATATAGGAAAAAGAGTAGACAAGGTGGAAGAACGAGAAACAGCCATAGAAATGGAAGTAGATGACTTAAAAAAGAAATTAGAAGAATCTAATAAAAAAGTTAAAGAGACACAAGAGCTGTTAGCTCAGAAGATAGATATATTGGAAAATTATAATAGAATAAACAATATAAAGATAGTGGGCCTTAAGGAAGATGAAGAAGGCAAGAATATGAGAGAAATTTTAAAAGAATGGATCCCCAGGGTCCTAGGAAGACCAGAATTACAGGAAGAAATGGAAATAGAAAGGGCACACAGAACATTAGCCCCTAAACCACAACCACAACAAAAACCAAGATCCATTCTAGTAAAATTCCTAAGATATACAACAAGAGAAGATATATTGGAGAAAGCAATGAGGAAAATAAGAGAAGACAAAAAAACCACTGGAATACAACGGTCAAAAAAATTTTTCTATCCAGATATAAGTTTTGAACTCCTGAAGAAGAGAAAGGAGTTTAATACAGCAACAACGATCCTATGGAAAAAAGGATATAAATTTATGCTAAAGTACCCAGCGGTACTTAAAATAGTTATTCCAGGGCAGCAAAACAGACTATTCTTGGATCCGGAGGAAGCACGAAAATTTGCAGAACAACTACAAAACAGACAGAGAGATGAAGATGTGTAACGAGAACAAAAATGACCACAAACTATATGTATGTGTGTATGTAGGTATATATATATATATATATATATATATGTATGTGTGTGTATGTGCGTATGTATATATAAAAAAAATAGAGTATAGGTAAGAACTAAGAAGGGAAAGAAAGGGAAGAAAGGAAGTATGGGGGAATTAAGAGAGTGACCTTTGTTATGTACGAAGATTAAAATCTTTTCTGGGGGGGCTGGGTGGAGAAGAATTACGGTCACTGCGAAATCAGTTAACGCTTGCGAGTGAATTCGCAAATCTAAATGGAGAGGGGAGATGTGGTTGACCGACAAGTGACAAAGGGCAACTCAGGAAGGGGAGGGGATAGTGGGGTTAAAGGGATTTTAGATAGGAGAATAATGGAAATATTTTATGTTTTAGAAATGTTGTCTTATAGTGTGTTCAAAAAAAGAAAGCAGAAATGGATAAGAAGGAAAGGTGGTGATGAGGAAACAGAAAGGAAAGATAAACAAAGTATGAAATGGCTATGTTGAACTATGACCTTAAATATTAATGGAATACATAACCAAATCAAAAGGAAGAAACTGTTAAATTTACTGAAAAAAGAAAAATTTGATATAGCATTCATAGAAGAAACACACTTAACTGAAGTGGAACACAAGAAATTAAAGAGAGATTGGATAGGACATGTAACAGCAGCATCATATAATTCAAAAGCCAGAGGAGTAGCTATATTAATCAGTAAAAATGTACCAATCAAAATAGAAGAGGAAATAATAGATCCAGCAGGGAGATATGTAATGATAAAATGTCAGATACATTTGGAGTTTTGGAATTTACTCAATGTATATTCACCTAATGAAGAAGATCAAAAATTTATGCAAGATATTTTTTTGAAGAAAGCAGACACACAAGGGAACATACTAATAGGAGGGGATTTCAACCTTAATTTGGATTCAAACATGGATAAAACTGGAAAAAAAATTAACAGAAATAACAAAGTAACCAAATTTATAATTAAATCGATGCAAGAAATGCAACTTTTGGATATATGGAGGAAACAACACCCAAAGGAAAAGGAATATTCATATTATTCGGGCAGACATAAAATAGACCTATTACTGTTATCAGCTCACATGAAAGCGAGAGTTAGGAAAACGGAATATAAAGCTAGACTACTATCGGACCACTCACCCCTGTTATTCACAATAGAGTTAGAGGACATCCCACCAAGAATGTATAGATGGAGATTAAACTCCATGCTACTTAAAAGGCAGGATTTTAGAGAATTAAATGAGCGACAAATTAATATGTACATTGAAATAAATACAGAATCAGTGAAAGATAAATTTATATTATGGGATGCAATGAAAGCGTTCTTCAGAGGACAGATAATAAGTTATGTAACTAAGATGAAGAAGGACTACAATCGGGAAACAGAACTGTTGGAAAGGAAAATAACAAATACAGAAAAAGAATTAGCAAGTAAAGGAAGATACAACTAAAAGTAGAGAATTGACAGACAAGAAAATAAAATATGAAACACTACAAACATATAAGGTGGAGAAGAATATAATGAAGACAAAACATAAATATTATGAACTAGGAGAAAAAACGCACAAAATTCTAGCATGGCAGCTTAAGACAGAACAAACTAAGAGAATGGTATTGGCATTAAGGAAAAAAGACAAGCAAATCACATATAATCCAACGAAGATTAATGAAAACTTCAGAGAATTCTACGAATAACTATATCAAACTGAAAACGAAGGGAATGAAGACAAAATAGATGAATTTTTAACTAAAATTGAACTACCGAAATTACAAACAGAGGAAAAAAATAAATTAACAAAACCATTTGAAATAGAAGAAATACAGGAGATAATAAAAAAACTACCGAACAATAAAACACCAAGAGAGGATGGATTCCCAATAGAATTCTATCAAACATTTAAAGATTTATTAATTCCTCCCCTTCTGGAAGTAATCAACCAGATTGATAAAACACAAAGCTTACCAGATTCATGCAAAACAGCAATAATTACAGTAATACCTAAGACAGGGAAAGATCCACTTGCACCAGCATCATATAGACCAATATCTTAACACAGATTATAAGATAAACAAGGCAGCGATTCCCACTATCTCGTTTATTGTTCGCGTTAGCCATAGAACCACTAGCAGAACTGATAAGAGCAGAAAATAAAATAAAAGGGATAAAAATAAAAGACAAGGAATATAAAATCAGTCTATTTGCAGATGACATTACAATATACTTAGCAGAACCAGAAATATCAATAAAAGAATTACATAGGAAATTGAAGGAATATGGAGAAGTGTCGGGGTACAAGATTAACGCAAATAAAAGTGAAGCAATGCCAATGAATAATGCGGATTTCTCAAAATTTAAGAAAGAATCACCATTCAGATGGCAAACGCAAGCAATGCGATACCTAGGTATACAAATAAATAAAAACCTCGGCCATCTATATAAACTCAATTATTATCCACTAATGAAAAAATTACAAGACGACTTAGAGCATTGGAAAGACTTACCACTAACACTGATAGGAAGGATAAACTGTATTAAAATGAACATTTTCCCAAGGATTCAATACCTATTTCAGACATTACCAATACGCTTAACAGAGAAATTCTTCAAGGAGTTAAAGAAAATAATAAGGAAATTTTTATGGAAAGGGGAGAAACCGAGGATAGCACTAGATAAATTAACAGAATGGTATAAACAAGGAGGCTTACAACTACCAAGCTTTAAAAATTATTATAGAGCCGCTCAATTAAGATACCTATCAGATTTTTATCAAACAAGGGAAAAGCCAGATTGGACTAGATTAGAACTAGATAAAATAGGGGAGAAGATACCTGAACATATATTATATAAATGGGATGAAAAATTGGTACAACGTAGGAATTCTCCAGTATTGCATCATCTGCTCAACATTTGGAAGAAGATTCATGTAGAAAGGAATAAAACAAATTACCAACTACCAAAACTAATACTGACGCAAAATCAGCTAATACCTTTTACAATAGATAACCTTTCCTTTAGAGAATGGGAGAAAAAAGGGATCAAA
Organism: Narcine bancroftii; assembly: GCF_036971445.1. Taxonomy (NCBI): domain Eukaryota; kingdom Metazoa; phylum Chordata; class Chondrichthyes; order Torpediniformes; family Narcinidae; genus Narcine; species Narcine bancroftii. Next base: position 11,429,873 of record NC_091472.1, read on the forward strand.
AGAATAGAAAATTGTTTTTCGGGAAATAAATTATTATCCTTTGAACAAATGAAGGATAAATATAATATAACTCACGATACAATGTTGGCATACTACCAACTGAAATCCTACTTGAAGGACAAATTGGGAAACAGTCTGAGGTTACCAGAAGGAAGTAATTTTGAATATGTGATTACAGACACAATGATAATCAAAAAATTTGTAACAAACATGTACATTAAACTACAAGAAAAGGAGAACGAGGAAACAAATGGTAAAACTAAACAAAAATGGGAACAAGATCTAAACATAAAGATAAAGAATGAAACATGGGAGAAGCTATGCTCCGGAACCATGAGAAACACAATAAATACGAGGTTACGTATGATTCAAAATAACTGGATACGCAGGCTATACATTACACCTCAAAAGTTAAATAAATGGGACCCAACAGTATCTGACAGATGTTTTTGCTGTAAAAAGGAAATGGGAAAAATACATGCAATTTGGACATATGAGAAAGTGAAATAATTTTGGGAAGATCTACACCAGATATTAAATAAAATCACAAAAAGCAATACACCAAAAAACCCAGAGATCTTCCTCCTAAGTAATATGAAAAACAAAGAATTTGGACTCGATTTGGATGGAGCACAAAAAAAATTTGTTATGATAGCCCTAGCTGTAGCAAAAAAATGTATTATGTCAACCTGGAAATTAGAAGATAACTTGAGAATACAACAATGGTATATAGAAATGAATAAATGTATTCCATTAGAAAAAATAACATATAATTTAAGAAATAACATTACAATATTTGAACAAATATGGGAGCCATACATGAAACACAATAGAGAAAACCTACCGTGGACATCTACCACCTAAAATGACAGAAGGAGAAGATAATGAAAAGAACTGACTCATTGGAATTTCTTGTTTATTTTTATTGAGTGACAACATTGTTTGACGGGTTTAATGTATCTTATATTCTGAACTTTAAATAAATGGGAGGGGAGGTGAGGGAGGGAGGGAGGGAGGGGAGGAGGGAAGGGAGGGAGAAAACGACACTGTATATATTTAAGACAGAAAATGTATGTATCTTGATCAATATGGTTGATAGTGTGAAAAATAAAAAAAATTTAAAAAAACACGTCATTACTTTCGATTGTAGGTATTCCTTCTATCCGCCCCAATTATGGGAGTCCAAATAACATCTCGTAAGGGGATATTCTAATGTTCTGTTGTGTGGCTGTCCAAATTCTGTGAAGAGCTATTGGTAAGTTCCCCTTCTGATGTCCTGGTACATGTACTATGGCAATTCTTTCTGGTTTGATTAATGCTTCTAAAGTCTTTTCAATTAGTTGCTCATGAGCCAGTTCTTTTCCTCTTGCTATTATCATCCCCTGTTCTTTCCAAATTTTCCCAAATGTGTGTACAACTCCAAATGCATATTTCGAATCTGTATATATGGTACCTTCCTACCCTTCCAACAGTTCCAGGGCTCTCATTAGGGCATACAACTCACAGGACTGAGCGGACCAGCTGCTGGGCAGACGCCCAGTTTCCACTTTGGTTCCAGTAACTCCATCAACGATAGCATATCCACTGTATCTCTTCCCATCTATATAGCTTGACTATCCATCTATGAACCACCGTTGTCCTTCCGAGAGGGGGCTCCTCTTCTAAGTCATCTCAACTTTTCATTTGCAGCTCGACCACTTCGGTACAGTCGTGCCCTGAGTCCTCTGGTTCTTTATCTTCTCCTGACGAGTACAGGAACTGTGAAGGGTTCAGACTTTTATCTGTACAAATCGTTAAGTCTTCTTTTTCCATTAAGATTACCTCATCCTTTAAAATTCTCGAATCTGTCAACCATCTGTGAGACTTCTGAGTTAAAATGGTTCTGACCGTGTGGGGAGTGAATACAACCAGACTCCCTCCAAATGTAAATTTTTGGCTTTCTTCCACTAATATTGCCATGGCTGCTACTGCTTGAATGCATTCCGGCCACCCTCGTGACACTGGGTCCAACATTTTTGAGAGGAATGCCACAGGTTGCCTCTGCCCTAGCACTCCCAAAGCTATCCCTTTTTCCACAATTACAAACAAGTGGAAAGGTTGATTAATATCAGGCAAAGCCAGGACCGGAGCATTAATCAAGTCTTTCTTCAAGTGATTAAATTCCTGCTGTTCCTCTAGGTTCCACTCCACATTTTCTTTTTCTCTTCCTAGTTTTTCATTTAAGAATCGGACTTTCTGTGCATATCTATCTATCCACAGTGGGCAATACCTGATTAATCTGAGGAACTTCCTTATCTCCTTCTGATTTTTAGGTATAGGCAGACCGGTGATACCAGCCATTAATTCAGGTCCGATTCTCTTTTTCCCTTGACTCATCAAGTGTCCCAAATACCTTACTTCCTGTTCCACAAATTGCAGTTTGTTCTTAGAAACTCTTAACCCTTTCTCTCCCAAGAAGTTTAGCAACTCACTGGTGGATTTACGAACTTCATTTTCCTTTTGTTCCTGAAATCAGCAGGCTCTCAACATACTGTATTAACTGTGTTCCTGTAGTGCTTGGTTATTCTTCTAATACTTGTCCAAATAGATTGGGAGATTCTGTAAACCCTTGGGGGAGGATTGTCCATCGATACTGCTGTTTTCTTCCCGAGTGAGGGTCCTCCCACTCGAATGCAAACAAGACACGACTATTCTCATCCAAGGGGCAACTCCAAAAAGTATCTTTCAAATCTACAACACTAAACCACTTGTGTTCCGGGGGAATTCAATTCAATATGTTATAGGGGCTTGGGACTACTGGATGTCGTGTCTGAACAATCTTATTTAATTCTCGTAGATCCTGGACCAAGCAGAAAGTCCCATCCGTTTTCCATACAGGGAGGACTGGGGTGTTATAGGGGGAGATGCAACTTTCTATCATTCCATCTTGCAGCAAATTTTCAATAACCGGCTGAAGGCCTCTTCGTCCTTCTACCGAAATAGGATACTGTTTCACCCGTACTGGCTGGAATCCCTGCTTTAGGGTTATTTTGAGTGGGGTTATTTGCAGTCCTCCCCTGTTTCCCTCCCTGGCCCACACACAGTCCCCAATGTCCTGGATATCCTCTTCCCTCAATGGGTACAATTTGACCATTATATGTCCTTCCACTGGAGTGGTTCCGACTCCTCATCTAATTTGTAGATCTCATCCCATCAGATTCATCCCAGCTTGAGGAAACAGAATCAAGTCTTCAATTGCCTCCCTGTCTTGATACTTCACATAGACCCTCTTGATCAGAGGGGTCTTCATGACTCTCCCCCCTACTCTTGATACCTTTAATTGTGGACTAGAGAATCTAACTCCCTCCGGTATAATGTTTAATGATGATCTAGTGGCCTCTGTGTCCACCAGAGAAACGGCATCCTCTTTGTTGGGTCCCGGGAGGAAGAAACCCCTCGTGAGAAGCAGAAGTACCTACACAGAATTTGCTCAAGACAAAAATTGAGAACAAAGAACATTTATTATACAACAATGCAAAGTTGGGTGCTTCCCCTTACCCTGGGAATACACACATACACTGGGGCTCACCCAACTTTTATACAGTTAATTTCAGTGTAGAAGTACCCTCCCCCTTACATTCTTCTGCCTCCTGGATGAGTTTGGCATTAGGCAATCCTGTCTGCCTACGTGCTGTTTCTGTGAACTTGGAGGACCAGGGGGTATCCTGTCAGTGTCCCATCATGTCATTGTCCTTATTCACACCTTCCTGACTCTCAGGGGTTACTTCTTATATGCAGAACTTGCTAATTCTGTCTAAAAGGCAAGAAGACCCTTAGCTTATTCAGACTAACTTTACCTTCCTACATTCTATTATCTATCCTTATCCTATTCATACTGGCTTTATTCATTACACATATATCCATACTAGTTTCTTCATTTTTCATATTAGTTTTACTCATCTCTCACACCCTGATACCTTTAATCCTCCCCAAAAGTCCCACTTTCCCACAATAGTAATGCCCTGCCTGCTGGGGTTACCAAAAACTCAAGTACATCAACATAATAACAACCAGAACATTTCCATTGCCCAATTTCTCTATCAGAGGCGTCCCTCTGGAGGAATCTAATCTCCAGGATGGAAGGTATAAGGCTCGTTGAGGAGGACTCATGTTGAACTAAATCTTTGGGGTCCCTCCCAATCTTGCTAACTCTTTAGATACTTTATCTGTTGCCTCATTACGTTAAGAAATCACATCTTTATCATGGGTATGTGCTCAACTTTAAATTGCAAACAAATTGGGGTATTTTGTGTGGCCGCTTTAAGAGTAGTCCTGGCTGTCTTCGTTCTCTGCTAACTGGCTGCGTTAACTCTTCTTCTGGGTTTCCTGCCAATTTGCCTGGCTGGTAGAGCGGTATCTTATGTTTTTATGCTGAGTTCTCTCTGTCCTCACAGAGAACAGCTTAATTTTTAAACTGTGCAAATGCTGACAAATGTGTTTTAACAAAAGCTTCTAGAATTTTCCACAGACTTTAAATCTTTACTTCTTTGTTTCAGTGGCCGGATGATTTTTCATGGCTCTGGTTCGAGCACTAAGAGAATCTGAAAATACTTTGGATGTTGCTGGCTAGGGGTCTAGATACAGGCAGATGATATACTAGTGGTGGTCCTGAGGGGGTCCCCGAAGAGTTCTCGGGGTCACTCATCTCTCCCTCCTCCATCAGCCTTAGGACTTCCATTTGTCTATGTAGTCTTTGTTTATCCTCCTGTGCAGGAGGCTTCTCCTGCCTACCCTTTGCTTTTTTCCTTTCCTGATTTTTCCTGTCCTGCTCCTTTCTATGTGCACTTCTTTCTGGAGGACATCCATAGGTTAACTGACCCCCCTTCTGCCAGTTTTACAGCGTTAGTTTGGCAACCTGCTAGCCTATCTGTTTCCTTTCTTGTGCTAACAGGGTCACTTTCCAAAGAGCTCTTTAATGAAGTCATCATCCCAAGTACCCCCCCAATGGCCTCTCTCACCTGTTGGTGTTCCCCGGGAGGGATATCACCAAGATCCTGGTGATCCTCCCCTCCCCTCTGACTGTCATACAGCGGGAGCAGTTGCTTCAAAGGATCCCAGGGAGGTACGTCTTTTTTCACAGCACCTTAAACAATTCGGTCACTCAGATCCAACACGCGGCATAATCTGACTCCTCCGGGTCTGGAGGCCTTCTATCATTTACGAATAAATTTAATTTCTGACATCTCCAATCTTCATCTGACTCCAGTTGGGGCCACCAAACCGAAGATCCCCAGAATCGGAGTCTGAGGCCATTTGTAATAACAAAACTTTATCATAATTTCCTTAGTCTTTCCCTGGATCCTTCCCTGACCCCAGTTTCATAACATCCTGCCCAATGGACTATCGGGTGGAATGTCAATCCCAGGACCCCCACTCTGGAGTCCCTTCTTCTCTCGGGTACTCTTATTACCGATATTCCTGTCAGATCACTCACTCCTGTCAGAATCCCGGTCGCCCGAGTAGTACTCAATAGTCAGTTTTTCTTACCTGGCTCTCGTGCACGAGAGTTGACCTGACCGAAACAATCCTCCTACTGGAGTCCCTTCGTTCTGTTCTACTCCCTCTACCGGAGCTTTCCTAGGTCCTGTTCTCCAGAGTCTCCTGTCCAGATATCACTCACTCAAACCGCTGATGGCAAGCAATGAAATCAGAGACCACTGAAATCAGTGTCTGAGTGGGTTTTACTCGGGGGCTCTAGTTCCCTCCCACGGTTTGTAACGTTCTGGTGGTGGAGAATAATTGGATGTAAATTGGGTGGCACAGACCTGTGGTCAGAAATGGCCTGTTACCATGCTGTTCATCTAATTCTATCATCCTGAATCGTCGACTGGCTTTTACTTCAGATGGAGGCTGCGGGACCTGCTGTGTTTCCCCAGTGTGGGGAGGGTTACTATAGTGTAAACCTTTGGCGGAGAAATGGCTCCTTCTACTGGCCTTTTCCAGTATTGCAGGGTCATGGCTGATTGGAAGGTTGAACCAAATTGGTTGTTTCCTAGATAAATTTATATTTAAATATTTACATTTAGGTATACAGTGCGGTAACAGCCCCTTGTGACCCACAAGCCCAGGCCACCCAATTACACCTTTTACAGAATATGTTAGAATAGTTATGGATTAAATATTTCTCTAAAAGTGATAGATTGTGGGGATTTGGTTTAAGTTGCTCTTCATGAACAGAGAAACACTTCACAAAAGACATTGCATTTAAAATGGATCAACTTTGCTGAAGTGAGACATTGTGTCACCAGTGACATTATAGAGAAAATGGAACTGCTTGGAGTGGTCTTCAACCGGAGGGGCAAATGGAACATCATGTTGTTAATGTCCGGGCTCAGATACTGATAATACCTTTCGAAAATTGAGTATGGGCGCCTATAAGAGGTCTCTTCGATTTTACAAGCGGGGAGGAAAAAACTGACAGCTGATTTCTCTTTTGGAGAGAGAGTGAAAGAGAGAGAGTGAAAGAGAGAGAGTGAAAGGGAGAGAGAGAGATAGGGAGAGAAGTCAGTTGTACAGCATCAGTTGAGGCTGCAAAATGACAAGCTGGCAGTTTGTGGAAAAACATTTTGAAGACGGATTGTGGGTTCTGAGTTCAGCCTGTTGAAAACCTTTATAGTCCTGACAGGAGGAACATAGGAAGATAGGAAGTAGGAACAGGAGAAGGCCAAAAATGGACTATCGAGCCTGCTCCACCATTCAATACGATCATGGCTGATCTAATTTATGACCTAACTCCACCTACCTGCCTTCTCCCCATATCCCCTAATTCCTCTATCATGTAAAAATTTATCTAACCGAATTTTAAATATGTTTAATGAAGCAGCCTCAATCACTTCCCTGGTTAGAGAATTCCAAACATTCACTACTCTCTGGGAAAATCTATTTTTCCTCATCTCTGTCCTAAATCTACTCCCCCAAATCTTCAGACTGTGTCCTCTCATTTAGTTTCCCCGGCCAGCTCAAAAAACCTTCCTACATCTGTCCTATCCATATCCTTCATAATCCTATATGTTTCTATAAGATCTCCTCTCATTCTTCTGAACTCGAGAGAATACAATCCTAGACGATTTAATCTTTCATCATAAGTCAACCCCTTCATCCCAGGGATCAACCTAGTAAACCTCCTCTGGACCGTCTCCAAAGCCAGTATATCCTTCCTCAAATATGGAGACCAGAACTGGACACAGCACTCCAGGTGCGGTCTCACCAGTACCTTATACAGTGGCAACATGACCTCCCTACTCCTGAATTCAATTCCTCTAGCGATGAAGGCCAACATTCCATTTGCCTTCTTAATAACCTGCTGCACCTACAACCTAACGTTTTGCGATTCATGCACAAGCCCTCCCAAGTCCCTCTGCACAACAGCATGCTGGAGTTTTTCACCCTTTAAATAATATTCAGCTCTTTTATTTTTCTTGCCAAAGTGGATAACCTCACACTTACTAACATTGTACTCCATCTGCCAGACCTTTGCCCACTCATCCAGCTTAACTCTATCCATCTGCAGACTCTCCACATCCTCATTACAATTTGCTCTTCCACTCAATTTGGTGTCATCCGCAAACTTGGCTACACCACATTTTGTCCCCTCCTCCAAGTCATCAATGTAAATGATGAACAGTTGTGGGTCTAACACTGACCCCTGAGGCACCCCACTTACCACTCTCTGCCACCTGAAAACCCACATCCCGACTCTCTGCCTCCTGTCAGACAACCAATTTTCAATCCAGGCCAATAGACTTCCCTGGACTCCACTTGGCTGTAACTTACTGAGAAGACTCTTGTGCGGCACCTTATCAAACGCTTTCTGGAAATCCAAATATACATCAACCTATTCCCCTCTATCCATTGAACCCATTATATCCTCAAAGAATCCTAACAAGTTTGTCAAACAAGATCTTCCCTTTCTAAAACCATGCTGCGTCTGCCTGATTGAACCCTTACGTTCCAAAAGTTTCACTATTTCATCTTTAATGACAGCTTCAAGCCTTTTTACAACTACAGACGTCAAGCTAATTGGCCGATAATTTCCAGTCTTCTGCCTACATCCCTTCTTAAAAAGTGGTATGAAATTCACTGTCTTCCAGTTTGCGGGGACCTGCCCAGAATCCAAGGAATTTTGGTGTATGACCACCAATGCATCAACTATAATTTCTGCCATTTCCTTCAGAACCCTTGGATGCATATCATCAGGACCAGGTGATTTGTCTGGCTTTATTCCCATTAGTTTCTCCATCACTACTTTCTTTGTAAGAACTATTTTATCAAGGCCCTCCCCAACATTTGCATCCTTAACTCTGCACTTGGGCATGCTGGACGTGTCTTCCACCTTGAAGTCTGACACAAAATATTTGTTTCATGCCTTGGCCATTTCCTCATTTTTTGCTACCAGTTTTCCTTTCTCATCCTCCAAGGATCCTATGTTAACTCTGGCAACCCTCTTCTGTTTTATATATTTATAAATTTTTTTGCTTTCTGTTTTTATATTTTGTGCCAATTTACTTTCATAATCCTTTTCCCCATTTCTCATTACCCGCTTTGTAAACCCTTGTTGTCTCTTAAAGTTATCCCAATCTTCCAGTTTCCCACTGCTCTTTGCAGCTTTGTACACCTGCGCCTTCAATTTTATACTCTCCTTTATTTCCTTTGTTAACCACGGTTGATTTTTCCCTCCCTTGCTGCCCTTTTTCCTGACCGGAATATATTTTTGTTGAGCATTACCAAATATATTCCGTTGAAAATCTTCCACTGTTCCTCAACTGTTTCATCAATGAGCCTGTGCTCCCAGTCCACTCTGCCCAATTCCTCCCTCATCCTATGGTAGTCACCCCTGTTGAAGCATAATATATTAGTTTTAGATCTAACTATTTCCCCTTCCATCTGAATGAGAAATTCAATCATACTATGATCGCTATTTCCCAGATGGTCTCTGACTATTACATCATTTACTCTACCCATCTCATTGCACAACACTAGATCCAGGAGAGCATTTTCTCTTGTGGGTTCCTTAACATGCTGCTCAAGAAAGTTATTATGGATGCATTCTATGAAGTCCTCTTCCAGACTCCCACGACCAACTTGATTTTCCCAATCTATGTGGAAGTTAAAGTCCCCCATGACGACTGCCGTATCATTATTACATGCCTCACTTATCTCTCTATTTATTTCCTGTGCCACTAAACTATTGTTATTTGGTGGGCGATAGATAACACCCACCTATAATTTTTTCCCTTTGTTATTCTTTATCTCTACCCAAATGGACTCAACATTATGCTCTTTAGATCTTATATCATTCCTCACTACTGCCTGGAGCTCATCTTTGATTAAGAGTGCAACTCCACCTCCCTTACCATCCTGTCTATCTCTTTGCACCACCTGATACCCTTGAAAGTTTAATTCCCATTTAGGGTCACCTTGTAGCCATGTTTCCGTGATGGCGACCAAATCATAGACATGGGTACCGATTTGCGCCTCAAGTTCACTAACCTTATTTCTAATACTGCGGGCATTCAGATAAAGTGCCCTTATGCTCTTTGTCCTTTTAATATCTAGTGACTTCTCTAACCTTTTCTTTTGATTTTTCTGCCCACTATTTTTCTTTGTAATTTTCTTAATACTATCATTCACCCGAAAACTCACTGCACCATCTGATTTTTTACTTTCTCCTCCCAACATTACTTTTCCTATTTTACTTTTCCTGGCCATTACTTTATCTTCCCTACCCTTTTCCCTATCACTCTGCTTCCATACCCCTGCCAAATTAGTTTAAACCTTGCCCCACTGCTGTAGCAAACATACTTGCCAAAATGTTGACACCATGGCTGGCAAGAATGTTTCTTCTGAAAGAAGGGAAACAAGAGGAACTCTGTGGTGACCTGGAAGAAGAGATTATCGTTTGAAAATCCCAAATGGGGCAAGTTTCTTCGGCAAGACATTGAAGTGACAGATTGGAGGAAATCAGGTTGTTTGTGGTCAATGAGCAACAAATGTCTCTCTGAAGCGAACAAGAACCTTCCTGAATGGTAACCACTTAACTTTAGGCACCAGATTCTGGTGGAAATTTTAAAGGTTAAATTCTGTGTACAGTATGAGAATTGCCTAATACCGGTGAACTTGGAGAAAGGATACGTGAATGATTGGACAGTGAACCAGAGAACTTTCTTGAACATGTGCCCTTTACATACACGTACACTTCGAACTAGAAGGGAGTTCATTTAGGTTAAGTTAATAGTAATAATATTAGATATTATGTTTAAAGGAGATTAAAAGCAAGTTTTGTTCAAGTAACCATTGTCTTGGTGAATTTCTATTCCTGCTGGGTTTTGGGGTCCTCTGGGCTCATAACACATCCAATTAACCTTCATCCTTGGCAGGTTTTGAATGGTGGGATGAAACTGTAGCACATGGAAAATGCCTACACAGACGTGGGGAGAACGTACTAACATCTTAGAGACAGCACCGATTCGAACCATGGTCCCGAATGATGGTGCTCTAAGAGTTGCAGTATCCACTATGGTAACCGTGGCGTCCCTGTCCATATGAACCCAATCCATATCCCTTCATCACCCCTCTCATCCAGGGACTGGTCCAAATTTTACTTAAAGGTAAAGCCAGTTTTCACTACTTCAGCTGGCAGGTCATTCCATACTCCCACCACTCTCTGCCGGAAGAAGTTCCCCCAAATGTTCCCTTTCAACAATTCACCTTTCACCCTTGATCCATGACTTTTGGTTCCTGTCTCTCCTAAACTCAGTGGATAAAAAGCCTGCTTGCATTTATTCCATCAACACCGCTCATACTTCTGTGTCCATGTAAGTAGAGTGGTGCAGAGGAAATGTGCTAGCCCATAACCCGGAGGTTGATGGATCAAAACCATCCTCTGCTAGATATTTTTTGGGAGCAATGGTTGATGTAGCACCACTCTTTTACAGCGCCAGAGACTGGGCGCGGGGTTCGAATCTCGTGCTGTCTCTAAGGAGGTGTACGTTCTCCCTATGTCTGAATGTATTTTACTCGTGGGCTGAAAGGGCTTGTTACTGTGCTGTACGTCTAAATCTATCAGCCTGAATCGTCGACTGGCTTTTACTTCAGATGGAGGCTGTGGGACCTGCTGTGTTACCCCACTGTGAGGAAGGGTCACTGTGGTGTAAATCTTTGGTGGATGCTGTCTCCCCCTACTGGTCTTTCTGATTACTGCAGGGTCATGGCTGATTGAAAGGTTGAATCAAATTGGTTGTTTCCAAGATAAATTTATATTTAAATATTTACTAGGGAAACAAGTGGAACTCTGTGATGAACTGGAAGAAGAGGTTCATGATGGGGCAAGTTTCTTCAGGAAGACATTGAAGTGGCTGATTGGAGAAAATCAGTTTGTGTGTGTTCAATGAGCAGCAAATGTCTCTCTGAAGCGAACAAGAACCTTTCTGAATGGTAACCACTTAACTTTAGGCACCAGATTCTGGAGGAAAATTTAAAGGTTAAATTCTGTGTTCAATATGAGAATTGCCTAATACCGGTGAACTTGGAGAAGGGAAACGTGAATGATTGGACAGTGAACCAGAGAACTTTCATGTCTTTACATAGACATGCAATTCGAACTAGAAGGGGGTTAATTTTAGGTTAAGTTAATAGTAATAAGTATTAGATGGATATTGTTATTATATTCTGATATTTGGGGTCCTCTGGGCTAATAACGCATCCATTTACCCTTCAGCTTTGGCATGTTTTGAATGGTGGGAGAAAACTGGAGCACCCGGAGAAACCCTACACAGGTGCAGGGAGAATGTACAAACACCTTACAGACAGTGGTGATTCGAACCACGGTCCTGAATGCTGGCGCTCTCAGTGTTGCACTATCCACTAGTCTCACCGTGACTCTGCTGTACATATGAACCTAGTCCATATCCCTTCATCTCCATCTCATCCATCTATTTGTCCAAATTTTAATTGTGTTAAAATCAAGCCAGCATTCACCACTTCAGCTGGCAGCTCGTTCCGCACTCCCAACACTCTCTGTGCGAAGAAGTTCTGCGGAAGTTCCCTTTCAAAATTTCACCTTTCACCCTTGACCCACGCCCTCTGGTTCTTGTGTCAAATATACTCAGTTGGTAAAAAGCCTGCTTGCATATATTCCATCTACGCCATTTATAATTCTGTGTCCACTTAAGCAGAGTGGAGCAGCAGAAGCGTGCTGGGCCCATAACTTTATGATCAATGAAACAAAACCATTCTCCTCTAGATATTCTTTGGGATCTATGGTTGGTGCAGAGGTTAGCACAACTCTTTTACACTGCCAGAGACTGGGCCAGGGATTCGAATCAAACGCTATCTCTAAGGAGTTTGTACGTTTCCCCCATGTCTGAATGGGTTTTTCTCAGGGGTTCTGGTTTCCTCCCACCATTTGAAACGTAGTGGGGATGTAGGTTAATTGGGTGTAAATTGGGTGGCATGGATTCGTGGAATAAAATGGCCTGTTACCGCGCTATACGTCTAAAGCTATCACCCTGAATTGTCGACTGCCCTTCACTTCTGATGGAGGCTGCCGGATCTGCTGGGTTATCCCAGTGTGGTGAGCGACACTGTATTGTAAACCTACTGGGCTCTTGCAGTACTACATGCCCGTGGCAGATTCAAAAGTTGAACCAAATTGGTTGTTTCCATGTTAAACGTTATATATATTTATAAATATTTAAATTTAGACATACAGTGCGGTAACAGGCCCTTCAGCCCTTGAGCCTGTGCCACCCAATTAACCAACTAACCGGTTCATTTTGAATTATGGGAGGAAAACTGAGAACCCGGACAAAACCTATGCAGTCACAGTTGGAATGTGGAAACTCCTTTCAGACGGTCGTGATTCGAACACCGGTCAGGACACTATCGATAAAACTGCTGTAGAAAGTTGACCTGATGCTGGCCGGTCGCCTTGCCTACTTCAGTCTATCAGGAAGTGAAATTTCGGTTGTACATTCCTGACAAGTGAGGAGATGTTGTGTGTCCAGGATTGGTCACTTCTTCAGTGAACTCCAAGGAACTTGGTGTGCTCCACTCTCCCCACTACAGAGTTGTTGATGTGTAGTGGAGGGTGGTCAGTTCTTGTCCTCATGAAGTCGACAATCGTCTCCTTCATCATGTCCACATTGAGACCCAGTACGTTACACTCACCTCAGTTCATGAGATTTTCCACCCATTCTTTATAGTACGACCCGTCATTATTGGTGACTAGGACAACTACTGACATGTCATTTGCCAACCTGATGACAATGTTGGGGCTGGAGTCCATCATGGGTCAGTATGACTTGATATGAAAAGGTGGTGTAGCACAGTATAGAAGGGCCGAGTGGCTTGTTTCTGTGCTGTAAATGTTCTATTGTTTTGTGGAATATCTGATGTCTAAATGTAAATGTTTTGTGTCTAATTATTGTTTTGTGAGAAGTGGAGGCTCCTATAAAAAACCAGGGGATGTGTTTTGAAGGAATGTGCAGTGTTTTTATAAAACAGAAAAGGTTGTATTTGTCAAAATTTGTGGTGTTTTTGGATACAAACCACCACTTTTTTCTACAGTAATGTATGCGGTTTTCATGTAAATACCCCAAACTGTGAATCACAAATTGAGACAATGAGATAAAGGAGCAGAGGAAGGTCATTCGGCCTGTCGTGTCTGCTCCACCATTCCATCATGAGCTGAACCATTCTCCCACAGCCCCACTCCCCTGCTTCTCCACTCACCCTTGGTACCCTGACTGTTCAGAGAACTGGGAGTGGGAGAACATGGCAGCATTGCCGGTCCTTCTGTAAGGACAGCGCTGTCACAGACCCACGGAGAGTGGAAACACAGTGCTCTGTCATGGGCTCCTACCATCCGGTCCAAATGCTGTTGGATCCGTACAGACTTTAAACGGACCGTAAAATGACCTGGCTGTGGTTTTATTTAAAAATACTGCAGCCGCAGGGATGGCCTCCTGGATCGCAGGACCTATGATCGGCAGCAGCCAGGAGAGGCTACCGACTCTGGGGAAGCAGACGACTGGCACAGGGCACCAGAAAATGGGGAGCCCACCCCTGGTTTAAGAAGGAGATGCAGAGGAGTTGACTCTTGGGACGGGGACCATAGCGGCAGACCAGAGAGGGATTCAGCGGTTGAACACACAGGCGGCGGATGATTCGGGGCAAGAAACCTACACTGGCTGTGGGCAATTGCGGTCAAGGGATTCACACTGGGCCGCGGACTGCAGGAGTCTGGCTCAAGACTGACCGAAGGTACCTGAACCAGGATGAGCGAGGGTGCCGAGGTCTTTGAAGGGCTTCTAATCGTGGTGGGGAATCGGATCGGGACCTCAAGCGGCTGATGGTTTGGATTGGACTCTGTCTGGCTGCAGGGGCTGCTGGGAGGGTTGGAGGCGAATTAAAGGACACTCAGTGACTCTGAGGGAACTCTCTTTCTCTGACTGGAAGAGGCGCTTCAGACAATTTCTGTCGATGGCCAATCTGTCTGCCCTACAGCAGACGAATAGCAAATTTGAGTAATATTGCACTGACTTCATGACATGACAATAAATGGAATCTTAACTCTTGGAAATGTAAGAGGGATATCTGATCCTCTGTTTTATATACACAGAGAGTGGTGGTGCTTGGAATGCATTGCCGAGGGTGGTGATAGAGGCTGCTACAACAGGGACATTAAGGACTCTTTGACAGGGAGATGTAAGGATAATAGAGGGTTATGGATGTGAAGTGGGGAGGGGTTAGATTGTTATGGAGTAGGTTTGCATCGGTCAGATCAACATCGTGGCTGAAGGACCGGTCTGTGCCCTGTTCAATACTGTTGGGCTCATAAGGAGGATTCCAACAGTGGCAGTCTGGATGGTGATACAGATGGGGAAAGATGTGGTCTTCACTGAGGCCCCCTCTTCCCAACAAGGGTTGGGCACGATGTACATGGCTCAATGTACGTGATACGTTCTCTCATGGTCTTGTGCTTACTTCCGACAGGAAAGGAGGGGACATGAGCCCTGCTTCCCTATTCCCTCCCAACAACTGATCATATCCATTGTCGTATTTTTGCAGAATCATTGCAATTAAATCCAGTTGTAATTTTCAGACCTTACTGTGGCATTCCCTTAAAAAGTGATGTGCTGCCATTCAGATCAGAAAGTTTCCCACCGTGGAAACAGGCCCTTTGGTCCAACTTCAGATTTATGGTCAGAGTTACGTGCAGGAAGTCACATACAACCCTGAGATTCTTTTTCCTGTGGGCGAGACAGAGTCACCATGTCTTGGTCATGCTGAAACGAACCAACCCAGTGTACGCACGGAAACAAATAAAGAACAATTGGAAACAAATGGTGCAATACAGATTCCAATTTATTGTCAAGTGCACACATGGCATCACATAAAATCCTGAGAATCATTTTTTTCCTCGGAGCCAGACAAAATTACACTTATTTGTAGTCCAAAAGAACTGTACAGAACATAAATGTGTAAACAAATCAAGAACTGGAAACAAACTTGGAAAAATTCAATCAAGTCCAAACATTCAAGCCGTTTAATGAGTCCCGATTGGGTTTGTTCATGGATGGTGGAGGAGTAGCAGCTGTTCCTGAACCTACTGGTGCGAGTCTCGTGGCAACTCTAGCTCATTTCTGATGGTAGCCACGAGAACAGAGAGATGCAGAGTATTGTGAATCCTTGACGAACGCTGCTGCTCTCCGACGGCAGTGTTCCCCGAAGATGTTTTCAGTTTGGGGAGGGTTTCACTTGTGATGTCCTGGGCTGTGTCCACTACCTTTAGCAGGACTTTTCAATCAGACGTGTCGGTGTCCCAGTACCGTGATGTAGCCGTTCAGCACACTTTCCACCACACATCACAGAACAATACAGTGCAGGCCCTTCGGCCAAAAATGATGTGCTGACCTATATATTCCTACAGAAAAAAGTACTAAACCCTGCCTACACTGTTTCCCTGCCTCCTGATTTTTACATGTAACTGCCTCCTTGAAGCTCCTATCACAACCTCTGCCTCCCTTAAAATCCAACTCCAGCTCTAGATCCCTAACTCAGTTTGTCAGGAACTGGAGCCTGATGCTCCTTTTGCACGTGTCGTCATCGTTAACAGACTTGTTGTCCCTGACTTCCCACATCTGACAACTGGAGCACTGGATGGCCCTAACCACTGCCTGCATTACCGACTCCAAAGTCCATTAAATTTCTTAAAGAAGCTTACCTCTCCAAGAGCAAGCTCTTCCTCAGCCTCGAGGGGTTTCCAAATGGGATTGTCGCACGAGTTTCACCTGCAAATTTGCGGGTTTTCCACCCGTGTAAAGGCCATTTAGGTACACTTTTAGAAACAAAATTCAGAGGTTGGAACACCACCTCGGAGGTGGATTGTCGACTTGTGTATACACACCATGTAGCTACTGCTTGTCAACTTGTAACGATCATGGGGGCCCAGGTAGGTAATGACATCAAAGCTTGTGTGCAATGGCAGTCTTCCTTACCCATAAACATGCATGCTGCTGGAATGCCAGAGTGGTTCCAGCCACATGGGGGATTATGGGTAAGGATGGTCATTGGTCCTGCCCCGACTCCGTTCCCCTCTGGCCCACTTCATCCCAACATCCCCCTCCATTTCCCACTGGTCTGACCGCGTTAGCCTGTCGGCCCAACAGTGCTCCAGCTCCATGATCATCCCGGCCCCTACACCTCCCCCATCCACCCCGATACACCCCCATTCCGGCCACTTGCCATTTGGAGGCCAACACACGGAAAAGGGAATTTCCTGCATGGCCCCAGTGATGCGGTGAATGTATGGCACATCTCACACCACACCTTCGAAGAGGGGGGTGCGGTCCTAAATTGCCCCTTCAATAACGCCGTAAGGGAGGTGTCACACATTCACCGCGTCACCAGAGGCCCCGCAGGGAATCCCGTTCCTCGTGTTAGCCCCAAATCAATAAGTTGCCAGGGTGGGTGCAGGATGCTGTTGGGGCTGGAGTTAGCGTGGAGTTGGAATGCTGTTAGGGCTGGAGGATGAACACAGAATCAGGCACAAGTGGCAATGCTGTCGATGCTGGGGCAGAACGCTATCAGGGCCTTGGGTAGGAATGCTGTCTGGGTAGGGGGATGGGACTGCTATCGGGCCAGCAGAGAAACACTGTTGGACCGGTGTTGAGTGGAGTGGGTTGTCAGAGGAGCCTATAGTGGTCCGGTGGAAAATGGCATTGAAGCAGGAGCAATGGCCGACTTCTTATCCATAATCCACCATGCTGCTGGTACTGTTCTGGCGTTCTCGTGGCGCGAAGGTTTAAGTGTAACCATGCAAGCATTGAAGTACTTTTCTAACCGGGCAGCCATGATCGCTTACAAATTGTCCAGAAGAAGCTACACCATACGTATTCATGGGGTGATAATCCACCTCCAATGTGGTTTGAAAACCTGCGCAGTTTATTTTTAATTCTACTCACCAATTGGGTTGTACACAGGTAGAAAACATGCCAAATTGGGAGGTTAAGCTCCTGTTACCATCCAATTTGTAAACCCCGACTGTTCAACCCTGAGTTCATTTTAAAGGCATTTTAAAACACTTAAAGACACGTTGGCACCCAACAGGCCCATCTCACTCACCTCTCTCACCCTCCTCCTAGTCAGTCAATGGCCCCGAGAAGATGGCATCCTCAGAAATTTGCTAGGGTTTCTGGTATAATTTCGATCCTCCGCAAACTCTCTGCACCTTTGGGTTCCACGTGTTCCAGGGATGGTACAATTGATGGTTGTTTGAAACAGGAGGATACTGTAATGTAATATTTGTAAATATATTTGGGAGATAAATTGGTAAAATTAGAGAAGGTAACATATATACACACACATTTTAAAACAGATTGCATTTGTAATACAGAAGAATTCATATTTAGTGACTTTACTGAAAATATGGAGAATCCTTTGCACATTTCACAAGTACGTGCTAATTGAAATGATGTCATGAAATGAATGGACTGGAGATCGATCATCAGTGTTGAATATTTTTACAAGACTTCTGACCTTTCTGCAAAGTGCTCACTCCTGGGTTCTTGTTTACCTAAAAACAACAGTGTTTCAATTCCCTGCTTCCCCGGCCACATTAGCAGAAGACTAAATCCTATCGTTTGCAAGAGGAGGGGTCTTTCAAGTGAGAGTGAGAGTGAAAGAGTGTGAGAGAGAGAGAGAGAGAGAGAGAGAGAGAGAGGGAGAGAGAGAGAGAGAGAGAGAGAGAGAGAGAGAGAGAGGAGAGAGAGAGAGAGAGTGAGAGAGGTGGGTGGTGGGAGAGACTGAACAGTCATAGCTGAAACAAGCAGAAGCTGGATGGAACTGGAACAGAAACTCCAGAGTGGCAGATGGCTGGATGTGCTGTCTTTCCGATGTTTCTCTTGGAATAATTGAAACAGAAAGGAACTCAGTAGGAGCCTGAAAGAAAGAGGTTATCATCTGGAGAACCCACATGGGGCCAGGTTCATCATCTAATGGTGATACCTCAGTTGTGGAACTCCTGAAACATCACATCTCTCTCTGCAAACCCAATGAGAACCTTCCTGTGTGGTAAACATTTACCTTTCGAGCACTAAAGCCTGGTGAACTTTATACATGTTAAATTCTCTGCATAGGATAAGAATTGCCTGCAACCAGTGTACTTTGAACTGTGAAAAAAAGAACTTTTCATGAGTTTACACACACATGACATACAAGTGTGCTTAGAATTAGAAGGGGATTAAGTTGGGTTAGTTCAGTTAATAGAGATAAGTTTAAGTTTGATTCTATTTTCATTTTTAAAGATAATTAAAAACAACTTTTGTTTAAGTAACGACTTGTCTATTGCTGCTGGGTTTTGGGGTCCTTTGGGCTCGTAACATTATATCGGAGCTCGTCCAGCCCATTGAACAAGAGTTTTATGGATTATTAGTTAATTGTGAGAAACAGCATCAATGGATGTTGATAAGATTTTGTCAGAACCATTATTTGCGGAACTGATGATCAAAAGAAAAGAGGGACTGATGGTTATTTCTAAGGCATTAAAACAGACCGAATTGAAACATTGGATGAGGAAAGTACAAATTCAGAGGTTATAGTGAAATAATGTATAAGTGAGGATAAATTTGCTCAGAAAGACTTAGAAGGTTTTCCAGAGGATAGATCTGGTGAGTTGCAATTGGAATTGGAGGAATTGAGGATAGAAGAGTCTAAACGGCGGAGAAGAGGCTAAAAGTCAAAAAGAGGAAGCTGAAAAACAGAGGAGATACGAGTTCGAGTTCGCTGAAAGACAGATTAAATTTGAGAGGATGAAAATTGATAGGGAGCAAAGTAAGAGAGCTGAAGCTGTAATTCCTGCGGAGAGGTTTTTGCCAAGTAGAGAGGTAAATCTAGTGCCTCCTTTTGATAAGGGAGAGATAGATACCTATTTTCAGTTTTTGAAAAGGTCGCTGATAGTTCAAAATGACCAAAAAAGAAGTGGACATTAATGCTCCAACGTGTATTGAAGGGAAAAGCACGAATTGCATCCTCTAGCTTGACTGCACAACAAGTGGCAAATTATGATATTGTTCAGAAAGATGTATTCAGAAGCGGATAGAGAAAAATGTAGGAGTTTGATAAAAACATGGAATCAATCTTATATGGATTGTGCCTCAAGAGGAATAATGATTTTGACGAATTAATAGAATTGATGTTATTGAGGAAATTAAAAGGTGTGGCCAAGGGAGTTGAAATGATACCTGGATGAGTGTGACGTGGCTACGTGGCAACATGCAGCTCGATTGGCAGACCAATTTGCATTAATTCTTAAAAGTACATGTCAAAATGGTGGGCATTTTCAGAAAATTAATGTGGAGCAGAGTGACAAGCCTGTTCAGAGGATTAATATGGAGCAGGAGAGTAAGCCTGAAATTTAGTCTGGAGAGAAGGTGGGAAAGGACAGAACTTCTGGAATTGGATGTCATTTGTGTTAAAATCCTGGTCATGTTATTGCAAATTGTCTAGTATTGAAAAGCAAAAGAGAAAATAAAGTTTTATCAGAAGAATCTATTCAAACAGTTGAATTTAGAGAGAGCTAAGATTCTAAATCTGATAAGGGTGTCATGGATGTTTTAAAACTTTTTGTTTCATACGGCTTTGTTTCAGTAAAGGAGGGAGAATCATAGGTACAAGGTAAAATTTTTAGGGACACTGGTTGAACACAATCATTATTAGAACAAGGGATTTTATCTCTTGATCAAAGAACTGACACAGGAGAGCGATTAAAGGTGTTGGAGGTGAGGAGGAGTCATTATCTCTCCACAAAATAGTGCTAAATTCAGAGTTAGTTAAAGGACCTGTTGTGGTAGGAGTAATCCCAAAGTTCCCAATGCAGGGAGTCTCAATATTATTAGGGCATGATTAGGCTAATAGAAGATAGAGTTGGGTCAGTTTTAAGATTAACAAGCAGGCCTAGGAAAGATGAGGTGGAAGAGAATTCTGAGATATATCTGGCGTGTGCAGTAACAAGGTCCATGTCTAAGAAATGATTGAGAGATGAAGAAGATCCAGTTGACAGAGATTTGCCAGGTGCTTCTGAAATGGTTTTGAAAGAGAAAGGTAATTGTGAGAGTAAGGATTTCTCTTTGTCAAGGAAAGAGTTAATTTGGCAGCAGAGAGCAGATACAAGTCATGTTGACTTAGAAGACAAAGCAGTTACTGAACAGGAGATTAAAGAAATGTCTAGTTTTTCATTTTTAAAAGGTGATTTGGCAATGGGGAAATGGAGACCTCTTGATTTAGTGCAGACGTGGATGTCCGGGAGACTAGAAGACTCCATGACTTCCCACATCTGACACAGTGAGCAGCAAACTGCCTTAACACTCATCCCGCCTCTTTCTTTTCTCACCTTACAAGAAAAAAATAAAAAGATCTATTAAATTAAATATCATCGTCTTACCTTAGCCCTGATTTGCTTGTCCTCAGCCTCTTAACACCGAAGCCTCTTGAGCCAAAGCCTCAAAGCCCCATTCCTGCTCCGTGCCACTCACTCACTGGGCCCTTCATCGCTAGCAGCTCCCATGTACTCACCCTCTTTTTATTTGCCTTTGACCAATGAACCTGAACGATCTCTCCTTGCTCCATCTCCTCTGTAGATAAAGTCCGAGCACCATTCCACATCCAGCAGGAGGCCCGTACCACATCTGGCAGGAGGTCCATACCACATCCGGCAGGAGGTCCATACCACGTCCGGCAGGAGGTCCATACCACATCCGGCAGGAGGTCCATACCACATCCGGCAGGAGGTCCATACCACGTCCGGGAAGATGTCCATACCACATCCGGCAGGAGGTCCATACCACATCCGGCAGGAGGTCCATGCCACATCCGGCAGGAGGCCCGTACCACATCTGGCAGGAGGTCCATACCACATCCGGCAGGAGGTCCATACCACATCCGGCAGGAGGACCATACCACGTCCGGCAGGAGGTCCGTACCACATCCAGAAAGTGGTTCATACCACACCCAGCAGGAGGACCATACCACATCCGGCAGGAGGTCCATACCACATCCGGCAGGAGGTCCATACCACATCCGGCAGGAGGTCCGTACCACATCCAGCAGGAGGTCCGTACCACATCCGGCAGGAGGTCCGTACCACATCCGGCAGGAGGTCCATACCACATCCGGCAGGAGAACAGTAAAACATCCGGCAGGAAGTCCATTCCACATCCGGCAGGAGGTCCATACCACATCCGGCAGGAGGTCCATACCACATCCGGCAGGAGGTCCATACCACATCCGGCAGGAGGTCCATACCACATCCGGCAGGAGGACCATTCCACATCCAGCAGGAGGATCATTCTTTTTATGATTCTTTTTCAATATTTTCAAAGGGCTTTACAAGAAGCAGGAAACAAATAGAAGCCATTAATCAATGGTAACATGTAAAAAGGAATATGCAGGTAAAAACAGTTATATAATAAAATAAAATATATTCTGTATAACCGTAATACCATAACAGTCAATCAGAAATAAACAATGATAACATAAGCTTAATTGTAAATAGATTAAAAAAGTAAATTTTCTACAATATTCCAAATACCTTCCATTTCCCTTCTAAAGTTCTCACAATGGGATTGAGACACAGTTAAATTCAAATAGGTTTTCTCAGTTAATCCAAAAAAGTCCAATAAATGGATAATGTATGATATAGACACTGAGAACTCAAGGTTTCTCTTCATCACCTGTACCTCATCCTTCAGTACCATTATTCCCTCGGTGCTGGTCTAGAAGCTACTATCTCTAGCCCTCTGTACCTCCCTCTGCCATTGGATCTTTGACATCCTCATCGGAAGACCAGTCAGTACAAATTGGAAACAATGTTTCCACCCCACTGATTAACCACACAGGTACATTCCAAGGATGAGTGCTTAACTCACTGCTCTACTCATTATGAACACATGACTGTGTCGTGAGGCCCAATTCAATTGCGATCTACACATTTGCCGACAACTCCATAATTGTTGCAGAATCACAAATGCTAATGAGAAAGTGTAGAGGAAGGGACATAGATGTTGTGTGTGTAACAACAACAACCTTCCCCTCGTTGTCAACAAAAATAAAGAGAAGATTGTGGACCTCAAGGGGAAGTCAGCAGAAAATGACCCATTCATCACAAAGGGCTCAGGAGCACAGATTTTCAAATTCCTGAATGTTAACAGCTCAAAACATCTGTTCTGTAGTCTCCATGTTGATGCATTCCCAAAGACGGCTCGCCAGTGAAAACACTGTTTGAAGTGTCTGTGGAGATTCAGTATGTCATTGAAGAAACTCATTCTGGTTGTTGCATCATGGTCTGGTAGGGAAGCACCACCTCTCAGGAAAAGGATAAACTCTAAAGGGAGGTTAATTCAACCTGCAATATCATCCAGCAGGAGGTCTATTCCACATCTAGCTTGAGGCCCATTACACATCCAGCTGGAGGACCAATCCACATCCAGCATGAGGCCCAATCCACATCCCGCATGAGGCCCAATCCACATCCAGCATGAAGCCCATTCCTCATCCAGAATGTGGTCCATTCCACATCCAGCAGTTGGTCGATTCCTCATCTGGCTAGAGGCCCATTACACATCCAGAAGGAGGACCAATCCACATCCAGCATAAGGCCCAATCCACATCCAGCATGAGGCCCAATCCACAACCAGCAGGAAGCCCATTCCACATCCAGAAGGTGGTCCATTCCACATCCAGCACGAGGTCCATTCCATATCTGGGAGGATGTCCATTTCACATCCAGCAGGAGGTCCATACCACATCTGGCAGCAGGTCCATTCCACATCTGGCAGGAGTTCCATTCCACTTCAAGTAGGAAGTTAATACCACTTCTGGCAGGAAGACCATTCCACATCCAGAAGGAGGTCCATTCCACATCTAGAAGGAGGCCCATTGCACATCCGGCAGGAGGACTATTCCAAGTCTTGCATTTGGCAGGAGGCCCATTTTTTCATGTTTCTTTTTCAATATTTTCATTGGCCTTTACAGAAACAGGAAACAAATAGAAGACATTAATCTATGGAAATATATAGAGAGGAAAATCCAGATAAAAAATAGTTGTATCACAAAATTAAATCTATTGTGAATAACCACAATGGCATAACAAGCTAACAGAAATATAGGTGGGAAAAGTTTAAACAATAACATATGGTGAATTGAAAACGATTTCAAAAAGTAAATATTATACTATACTCCAAATTCTATTCCCTTCCCTTCTGAAGTTCTCTGGAATGTCCACATAAATTCATTAGTGTTAAATGAGAACCTAAACTCAGCAAGCAAGTTGCCAAATGATCTTATAAGTTATGAAAATAATGAATAAAAGGAGCCCATAAATATTGAAAGTTTAAATGCGATTCAGTGGAAGAACATCTGATTTTGTATAAAGTTAGGCATGACACGATCCACCATATCAGATAGCCATTGAGAATTGGAAGGAGCGACAGCATCTTTCCATCTCATAAACATTGAAAGTCTAGCAACAAGGTGGCAAAAAAGACCTCATGGGTTTGAGACATAGTTAAATTCAAATAGGATGTCTCTGTTGATCCAAAAATGGCAACTATAGGATTAGGCATCCACTGTATCTTGTCCTAAAATACCATTATTCCTTTCGTGCTGGTCAAATGCAAAAACTCTAGCCCTCTCTACCCCACTCTGCAATCTGATCCATGACATTCTCTTCGGAAGACCACAGTCAGTATGAATTGGGAACCAAGTCTCCTCCCCACTGATTATCAACACAGGTGCACTCTAAGTACATGCGCTTATCCCACTGCTCTACCCATTATCAACCTCTGACCGTGTGGCGATGCACAATTCCATTGCTATCTACATGTTTGCCGATGACACGATAATTATCGGAAAAGTAACAAATGAAATGATGAAGTCTACAGGAGGGACATAGATCGGCTTGATTATTGAGAAACAACAACAACCTTTCAATCGATATCACCAAAACAAAGGACATGATTACGGACTTCAGGGTGAAGTCAGCAGAACACAACTCGGTTCTCATGGAGGGCTCAGGAGTGGGGATTATCTTCAAATTCCTCGGTGTTAACATCTCTGAAGGTCTGTCCGGGAACCTCCATGTTGATGCATTCAAAAAGTTCTCCAGTGGCAATACTTTGTGAGGTGGGTTAGGATATTCAGTATCTCATCGAAGTTGCTCGTTAACCTCCAGAGGTGTACTATGGAGAGCATACTGGGTGGTTACATCACTGTCCGGTTTGTAGGCACCAGATCTCAGGATAAGGGTAAACTCTCATTGGTGGTTAACTCAGCCTGCGACGCCACAAGCAACAAAATTCACTCCATTGTGAATGTCAACATGGGGTGTTGCCTTCAAAAAAGAAGCCTCTATCATCAAGAATCTCCAATACCCAGATCATAACCTCTTCACTCTGCTACCATTAGGGAAAAGGCAGTAGAGCCACGGACGAGCAGTCAATGCCACAAGGACAGCTTCTTCTCCGATTCCATCAGATTCTTCAATAATCTCCATCAGATCCTTCAATAATCAATGAGCCAAAGACACGACCTTGCTTTCATGTGCACTTACTTTTTATAGTCATGTTGTAGGATGGTAATAACATGAATGTTTGCCCCAAATCACAGAATTTCATGATGTGTCCTTGACAATAAATTCTGATTCTGAATCTGATAACATATGAGAGATATCTTGACAAAAATGGAGAGAGAAGAATGAGACAAAAGCATATTTAACAAAGTACCTTTTTCGTTAGGAGGCCCATTTCACATCCGGCATGAGGCTCATTCATTTTATGTTTCTTTTGAAATATTTTCATCGGCCTTTACAGAAACAGGAAACAAATAAAATCAATGGTAATATCTAACAAGGAATATGCAGTTAAAAAAACACAGTTGTATAATAAAAATCAATCTATTATATATAACCACAATATCAGAACATGCAAAAAGAAATAAAGGTGGGAAATTGTTAAAATTTATAACATAGGGTTAATTGCAAACATTTTAAAAAGTAGACATTCTACTAAAGTCCAAATTCCTTGCCGATAACTCTGTAATTGTTGGGAGAATCACAAATGGTAATGAGGAAGCGAACAGGAGGGACATGGATCAACTGGTTGAATGCGAACATCAACAACCTTTCGTTGCATGTCACCAAAACAAAGGAGACGATTTCGGACTTCTGGTAAAAGTCAGCGGAACATGACCCAGTTTTCATGGAGGGCTCAGGAGTGCAGGTCTTCATGAACCTCAAATTCCCGAGTGTTAACATCTTCTAAGATCTGTCCTGGAGCCTCCATGTTGATATATTCACTACCATTAGTTTCTACAATGTTTGAGGAGTCTGACGAAATTTGGAATGTCATCGAAGACACTCGTTACCCTCCACAGGTGCACTGTGGAGAACATTCTGGCTGTTTGCATTACTTCCTGGAAATTGAACCGACAACTCTCAGGAAAAGGATAAATCAAGTGGGTGGTTCATTCAACCTGCGATACCACAGGCAACAGAATTCCCTCCATCAAAAACATAAACATGAGGCGTTATCTTAGTAAAGAATTCTCTATCATCCAAAAGCCCCACCACCCAGACCATAACATCTTCACACTGCTACCATTGGGGAAAAGGTACTGGAGCCCAAGGACGAGCAGTCAATGCCCCAAGGACAGCTTCTTCCACGATTCCATCAGATCCTTCAATATTCAATGAGTCAAAGCCTATGCCCTGCTTTTTTCTGCATTATTCTTTTGACTTTTTAGAGTAATGTTGTCGATGGTTATAACGTGAATGTTTCCACTGTGATGCTGCCCCAAATCATAGAATTTCATGACTTGTTCTGGACAATAAGTTGATTCTAAATCTGAAAACGTAGGAAAGATATCTACACAAAAAGTGGAAAGAGACCAAAACATATGTAACATAGAAGCGAGTACAGCAGGAGGCCCTTTGCTCATCTGGTAGGAGGACTATTGCACACCCGGCAGGAGGATCATTCTTCTTTTGATTCTTTTTCAATATTTTCATTGTCCTTTATGAAAACAGGAAACAAATAGACACCTTTAATCAATGGTAATATATAAAAAGGAATATGCAGATAAAAATCAGTTGTATAATAAAAATCAATCTATTACATATATCTATAGTATCATAACATTCAAACAGAAATAAAGATGGGAAACGCTTAAACAATTAGAACATTAGGCTAATGGAGAAAGATTTTAAAAAGTAAACATTATACTATCGTCCAACGTCCTTCTCCTTCCCTTCTGAGGTTCTCCTGTTAGTACATATAACTGCACTAGCATTAAAAGAAAACACAAACTCACAAAACAAATTCCAAGTGATCTTATAAGTGATGAAAATAATGAATAAAAGGCCTCATAAACATAGAAAGTTTAAATGCGATACAGGTGAGCAACACCTGATTTTATAATACAAAGTTAGGCACGCCAACATACCAGATAGACAGTGAGTATTTGAAGGAGGAACAGCACCTTTCCATCTCATCAACATTGAACGTCTAGCAACAAGGGAGGCAAAAGAGACCACGTGGCATTGAGACATCATTAAATTGAAATTGGTTGTCTCCGTTGATCCAAAAATGGCAATTATTGGATGAGGTATCAGATTGACCCTGAGAACTAAAGCTTCTCTTCAACAACTGTAGCTTGTCCTTCAATACCATTATTCCCTCAGTGCTGGTCAAGAAGCTACAAACTCTCGCCCTCTGTAACCCACTCAGCAACTGGATCCTTGACTTTCTTATCGGAAGACCACAGCTAGGAGAAATTGGAAATGAAGTCTCCTCCCCACTGATTCTCAACTCAGACGCACTCCAAGGATGTGTTTAGCCCACTGCTCTACTCATTATATACCCAAGACTGTGCTGTGAGGCACAATTCCATTGCTATGCTGACATCTCCACAATTGTTGGGAGATTCAGAAATGGTAACAAGGAAGCGTACAGGAGGGACATGGATGAGCCAGTTGAATGTGTAACAACAGCCTTCCCTCAATGTTACCAAAACAAGAAGGGGGGGGGGGGGAGTCACGTGACAGAGTCGCGTCTGTTCGCGGAAAACCAGCCCTCCACAGAGAAAAGGAAAAAAACGAAGCTGAATAAAGGAAACAGAGAGAAGCTGGAAGATAAAGTAAGCAAGAAGACCCAGAAGATGGCTCCAAAGAAGAAGATGAGAGTGAAAGAAAAAGAAAAAGAAAGAAAAAAGCCAGAAAGTAAAGAGGAAGGGAGCTCCCATCAAGCATATCGCCCAGCCCCTGAAGCCGGTAAGCATTCAGCAGGGTGGCAACCTCTCTTGGAGTGGACTGCAAAAATAGTCCTCAGAGCCAGAAAAAGAATGGCAGCTGAGCATTCGCGAGGAATCATGCACGCGCAGTACACATGTTACAGAGAAAACACTGACAGGAGAGAGGCCCAGCAGTGGGACATGACCGAAACAGCTGAGGGAGCCAGGAAGGTGACATCGAGGGAAGAGGAGGCACTAAGAGGACAAGAGAAGGAGCCAGAGAAGGAAGAAAAAGACAAAGACAAAGACCCGCACAGGAAAGCAGAAGGTAAAAAAGACAAGCAGCTGATAGGTAAGGATTATTATAATGAATAAATGAAGACACTAAAAGACATTTTAATGAGAGAATTTAATACAGTTCAAAAAAAGGGAAAGGCAGACGACAGAATGCAGAAGATGGAACAGTCTATTGTAGATGAAGTGGAAGAAAGAGAGGCAGCTGTGGAGTTCAACTTGGCAAAAGCAGTATTGTGGAAATAAAGCTATAATTTCGTGCTCCGACATCCAGCAGTACTAAAAGTATTCATCCCTGGGGAGCAGAACAGACTATTCTCAGATCCGAAAGAAGGCTAAAGCTTTGCAGAATGATTGTCATACAGTCAACGAGATGAGACGAGGAGTTTTAAGAAAGACTGCCCGGACAATGTATAGAGATAAGTTGTAAAGATGATAATGTGAATACAGAGGTTGAAAAAGATAAGGGGAAAAAGAAAAAAGAAGGAGATTTATTATATTTATCGAAAAATGTTAAGTTTTTCTCTGGGGAGGGCTGGGGGAGGCGGAAGGACTGCACTGCAAAATCTGTAGATGCTTGCGGTTATTATCGCAACCCAGGTGGAAAAGTGAGCTGTTGTTGACTGGCAAGGAGTCAAATACAACCCAATACAGGGGAGGGGGAGGGGTTAATGTTACTTTGGCTAGGAGTATATTTTGTGTTAATTTTCATTGAGAATTCTGGGGTATTTTGCTTTTTAGTCGTGTCGTTGAGCACTGCGACGGGCAAGGATAATTCAAAGAGCAATACCGGAAAAAAGGAGATGGAGAGGCCAAAGAGGCGAGAGAGAATTGAAAATGGAGCGATAAGATACGTACATTGGATTATATGACCTTAAATGTTAATGGAATACACAACCATATTGAAAGGAAAAGGTTCCTGACATAACTCAAAAAGGAGAGAATAGACAGCATTTGTGCAAGAAACACAATTAACCGAGATAGAACATAGTAAATTGAGGAGAGTCTGGGTAGGTCATGTAGTGGCATCATCATACAATCCAAAAGCCAGGGGAGGAGCTGTACTAGTTAACAGGAATTTGCCAATTAATATAAAGGATGGAATAAAAGATCCAGTGGGCAGGTATGTAATGAGGAAGTGCCAGATTTACTAATGAAGAAGATCAGGAATTCATGCAGGATATCTTCCAAAAGGTAGTGGATACTGTAAGGTAAAACATCATGAGATGGGAATGTACAGGGCTGTAACAAGATGTGAATGCATCCTTGTACTTACAAGATAAGAGAGACATTGATGGATTGAGAGGCAGGAAGCTAGCAGGGAAAGGATAGCAACAGTTTTAGTCATTGGACAAGTAATGATATGATGATGTCCTAAGCACATATCCAAGGGTATAAAAAATCACCATTTTGCTGATAACGGCAGAATGCATTCTCCGACTAACATGATTAGTCGCAAGTGTTACAATCCGGTAATAAAGAACAAAGAACCCTGATTTCGACTCAGCCTGGTGTTTGTCTCACTCATTCATGAACAAAGCAGACCTAACAATACACAGGGACAGATCTTCTAGCATGTGGGGGAGGAGTTCAACTTCAACCTGGACCCAATGATACATAAAACTGGGAAGACAATTAACAAAAAGAATAAAGGAACCAAATTTATGCTAAAATCAATGCGGGATATGAAATTAATTGATATATGGAGGAGGCAACATCCAAAAGAAAGAGAATACTCATATCACTAGAATAGACATAAGACCTATTCAAGGATAGATATATTTTTGATGTCGCCGCAGATCCAAGGGAGAGTTCAAAAGCAAGACTATTATCCAATCACTCACACTTCTAAATAACAATTGAATTAGTGGATGTTCCACCAAAAACATATAGATGGAGGCTAAACCTTATACTGTTAAAAAGGCAAGATTTCAGGGAATATATTGAATACCAAACTAAAATATATTTCATGATAAATAGAATCAGTAAAAGAAAAGTTCATACTATGGGACACAATTATTAGAGGAGAAATAGTTAGCCATACAACCAAAATTAAAAAAGAATATAAACGGGAAGTAGAACAGTTGGAAAAAGAGATTGAAATTATAGAAAAGGAATTATTGAAAAGTGACAACATAGACAAAAAGGGAGAATTGGCAGAGAAAAAAAACTAAAATACGAAACACTACAAACATATAAAATGGAGAAATACATAATGAAAATAAAGCAAAGATATGATGAATTGGGAGAGAAACCCACAAAATATTGGCTTGCAACTTAAAACAGAGCAAGGAAAAGAACATTACTGGTGAGAAGAAAAGATGATAAACATTTCCCATCAGAGATTAAAGGATTTGTTTTAAAATTCTGTAAGTAATGGTATCAAAGCAAAAATACAGGAAAGAATGATAAAATTGACGAGTTTTTATCTAATATCGAACTGCCACAACTACAAGTAGAAGATCAAAACAAACTGACAAAACCCTTTAAGAATGAAGAAGTAGAGGATATATTAATGAAACTACAAAACACTAAAACACCAGGTGAGGATGGATATCCTATAGAGTTCAGTAAAGTCTTTATGCACCTACTAATCCCTCCCCTCCTAGAAGTAATGAAGCAGGTGGAAGAGACCCAAATCTCTCCCGAATCATGTAAAACATCAATAATTACAGTAATTCCAAAAATGCGAAAGGTCTTGCTGTCGGCTGCATCACACAGACCATTATCCATATTAAATGCAGGTTACAATTTAATAGCCATACTATTAGCAAACAGACTGACTGACTGTGCATCGATATTGAGACAGGAGGATCAAACTGGATTTGTTCAAAGAAGATGAGCAGCAGATAATGTTTGTAAACTTATTAATTTAAACCATGCCACACAAATGAATAAAATGCCAATGACAATAGACAATAGACAATAGACAATAGGAGCTGGAGTAGGCCCTTCGGCCCGTCGAGCCAGCACCGCCATTTTACAGATCATGGCTGATCACTACCAACATATCAGTACCCCTTTCCAGCCTTATCCCCATAACCTTTGCCCACTAGAGTCTTATCTAACTCTCTTTTGAACATAATCAGCGTATCTGCCTCTACCACCCTCTGTGGCAGAGCATTCCACAGATTCACACTTCTCTGGGTAAAATAATGTTTCCTCATCTCCGTCCTAAAGGGCCTACCCTGTATTCTTAAACTATGCCCTCTAGTCCTCGTCTCCCCCATCATTGGGAACAAGTAATCCGACTTCACCTTGTCTATCCCCCTGATGATTTTGTGTACCTCAATCATGTCCCCCCTCATCCTTCTAAACTCCATCGGATACAAGTCCAGTTTTTCTAGCCTTTCAGCATATGTCAACCCCGCCATCCCTGGAACTAACCTTGTAAATCTGCGCTGCACACCCTCTATAGATAGTATGTCCTTCCTCAAAATTGGAGACCAGAAAAGGACACAATACTTCAGGTGGGGTCTCACCAGGGCCCTGTACTACTGCAGAAGGGCGTCTCTGTTCTTATACTCCAATCCCCTCTTTATGAAAGCCAACATGCTATTAGCCTTCTTCACAGCTTTCTGAACCTGCATGCTAGTCTTCAGTGACTGGTGAACAAGTACTCCCAGATCCATTTGCTCCTCCCCACTCCCTAGCTTGTCTACATTTAAATAATACTCAGCTTTCCTATTATTGCCCTCAAAATGGATAACCTCACATTTGCTTACATTGAACGTCATCTTCCATTCAGCAGCCCACTTCCCCAACTTGTCCAAGTCCCTCTGCATTTTCCTGACATCCTCCTCACACCCCACACCGCCACCCAGTTTCGTGTCATCTGCAAATTTGCTCAAATTATTAATAATCCCCTCATCCAAATCATTTACATAAATTACAAACAACTGAGGACCCAATACCAATCTCTGCGGCACTCCACTCGTCACATCCTGCCATCCTGAAAAAGACCCGCTTACCCCAACCCTTTGTTTCCTATTTCTTAACCAATTTCCTATCCATGTCAGCACCTTACCTCCAATATCATGCTCCCTGATCTTGCCCACTAGTCTCCCATGCGGTACCCTATCAAAGGCCTTCTGGAAGTCCAAATACACCACATCCACTGTCTCTCCCAAGTCCACCCTGTTTTTGAAAGCCTTTGACAGGGTAGAATGGAATGATTTGTTTAAAGTGCTACAGAAATTTAAACTGTTGTAAAAAATTATTAATTGGATTAGAGCACTATATAATGGACCATTAGCAAAGGTAGTAGTAAATGGATATATGTCAGATCACTTCAAATTGTACAGCTCATCTAGACAGGGATGCCCATTGTCCCCCTCACTGTTCACCTTAACTATAGAACCAATGGTGGAGCTGGTAAGGAAGGAAACGATGATAAAAGGAATAAAAATATAAGAGAAAGAATACAAAATCAGCCTATTCGCAGATGACATCATTGTATGTTTACCAGAATCAGATAGATCAGTGTCTTGCTGAAGAAACTTGCCCCTCAGGGTTCTCCAGATGATAACCTCTTTCTTTCAGGTCACCACAGAGTTTCTTTCTGTTTCTCTTCCACACTGAGACATCTTGCCAATTTGTCCAGTTCAAGTTCCCAACTGCTCTTCCTGGCTGAAACACTTTCAAGATATTTCTGTGTGTGTGTGTGTGTGTGTGTGTGTGTGTGTGTGTGTGTGTGTGTGTGTGTGTGTCTCTCTCTCTCTCTCTCTCTCTCTCTGTATCTCTCTCTCTCTCACTCACACACACACTGAGAGAAAACCTCTGACTCTCTCTGCTTGCAAAACCACATGATGCAATTACAACAGCAAACTCTCCTGCAGACAATAAGCGGCTCCAACCATCCCTTTCACCTGTTACTTTGGTAAACAACAATCCATTAGTGAAGTCCCTTGAGCACCCTTCAAAGCTCTTGCAAAGAACTGAAAGAAGCCACTATGTCTACCATAAGCAGAGCTTCAGTACCTCAAATCAGGTATGTTTTAAAGTGTTTGCATGTGACCTACTCTCAAAAACCTTACCCAATTTATCTCCCAAAAACTTTTCCATATACTCTGTCACACCTTCCCCTTTAAAAGTAATTTTAACTTTTGACTTTAAATTCAGTTATAACCAAACTGCCCTTAAGATGACTAAAGAGATAACAATATATAACGTAATAATGAAGTAAAAAAGCTGCAAGTATTTTGACACATGATTAATTTTAAAATATAGACAAACAATCTGTAATCACATTATTTGTAACTCTGATATAATTAATTTGTAGATTATATACTTGTAATATTAAATTCCAGTTTAACAATCTGTTTTTATTCTTCATTTTATTTAAAAACACCAGACGATTGTGGTCAGTAAATATCACAATTGGTCCATGAGAGATGCCGAGATGTACAGCAAAATTCTGCAGCGCAAATATGAGAGACAACAGTTCTTTTTCAATAATGAAAAGTTCCTTTGATGAACATTGAATTTTTTGAAAAGTCGGCAGCTGGATGGTCAATTTCATTATGTTTTTGCAATAAAACTGCACCTGCTGTTCCCTCACAAGCATCCACTGCTTAAGGAGATTTTAACACAGGGCAATGATATAGCATCTCCTTTAAATTTTCTAAAGCTGTCTGACAAACTTTAGTTCACACAAATTTATCACCTTCCTTCAAAGGATTGGTTAAAGGAAGAGCAACCTCAGCAAAATTTCCTATAATATCCCGACATTCCTGAAAACCTTCGCACTGCCTTCTTGCAATTGGGAATAAGCAACTCAGAAATTGCATTCACCTGAGCTTGAATAGGTGCAACGTTGCCATGACCAACTCCATGACCCAAGTATGTTACAGTGGCATTTGCAAATTGACATCTGCTAAATTAATAGTTAAATTTGCTTTGGGTAATCTTGCAAACATTTTGTTCAATTCCCTTACATGTTCTTCCCATGTGTCACTTTTTGTGACCAAGTCGTCAATATAACCATCTGTATGAGTTAACCCTTGGATAACCAAATTAATCATCCTCTGGAACGTTGCAGGGGCATTTTTCTTGCCCAAAGGTAACATATTATACTCGTATAAACCGGAATGAGTAACCAAAGCTGAAATATTCCTTCCACTCTCAGTTAAAGGCACACACCAGTTTCCCCTCAACATATCCAACTTCGTAAGAAATTTAGCTTTCCCAATTTTATCAATACAGTCATCTATTCTCACAATAGGATAAGCTTCTGTTTTAGTTATTTCATTAACCTTCCTGTAATCTGCACAGAACATTACAGTTCCATCTGGTTTCACCACCAGAATACAAGAACTCCAATCTGAGTTCCAAGGTCTAATATTATCATTTCTCAACATATGTTTTACCTCCTGATCCATGATTTTACTCTACTAAATGTTTATTCTGTATGGGTGTTGTTTTATGGGATTTGCTTCTCCCACATCCACATCGTGATAAATCACTGACGTTCTTTTTGGAACCCGAGGTAATAAATTTGTGTATTTCAAAATTAATTCTTTCAACTGCATCTGTTCTGACTTAAGATGACCTAACATTTCCTCCAAATTTTCCAAAATTGTTGAGTTAGACAGGCACACAGGAACCATGCTTTCTTTAAGGTTACCCTCACAAGATTCTGTTTCCATAATTCTAGGATCCATGACTTCCTCAACCCTTCAACAACTAACACCTCTGATACAGATTATTCTCCACTACCTTTACCCTCATCATAAGGTTTCACCATATTTATGTGACAAACCTGAGTTTTATTCCTTCGATCTGGAGTGTTAATACCATAGTTAACATCATTCAGTTTCAATATAACTAATCTTGCTCTCAAAGGATTGTCATGTGTGGAAACAAAATCAAAACTTTACTTCCTGTCCTAAAATTCCTCACTTGACCTTTCCTGTCAAATAAACGCTTCCTTTTACCCTGAGCCATTTCTAAATTCTCTTGAGCCAAAGTCCACACTTTATGTCACCTATCGTTAAATTTAGAGACATAATCCAGCAAGACCAACTGCACATCCTCATGAACCCATTGTTCTTTTATCAACATTAAAGGGCCTCTAACCTGATGTCCAAACACAATTTCAAAAGGGCTGAAACCTAATGAATCCTGCACAACTTCCCTTGCTGCAAATAACAAGAAAGGAAAACCTTCATCCCAATCCCTTCCATTCTCCAGACAATAAATCCTCATCATATTTTGAAGAGTGAAATGAAACCTTTCCAAAGTTACCTCAGTTTCAGAATGGTACGCAGATAAAGTGATCTGTTTTATTTCCAACTCATAAATTATCTGCTGAAACAACCCAGACATAAAGTTATATCTTTGACGACTCTGAATCTCTCTCGGTAATCCAAAAAAGGTGAAAAACCTTTCCAGAATCTTTACCACAATTGTGGCTTTAATATTCCGTAATGGTCTAGCCTCTGGAAATCTTGATGCTGTACACATAATAAGTACTGATTCCCAGACATAGTTTTAGACAGGCGACCAACACTATCCACAATAACCCTCGTGAAAGGTTCCTCAACAACAGGAATAGGTTACAATGGATCCACTGGAGAACCCTGCTTAGGTTTCTCGACAACATGACAAAAATGACATGTCTGGCACCAATTTACAACATCCTTCCTCAAACCAGGCCAGAAAAATGGTCTCAAAATCTTATTCATGGTTTTCTTATACCAAGATGACCACCCAAAGGTGTACTGTGGGCTAGATTTAATATTCACCCTATTCTTCTTCACTGAATAAACAGATCTTATTAAAAATATTGGTGCTCTGGCCCATGGTAGACATATCGGCTCCAGAGCTTTTGAAGAGTACCCAAAAGACTTCCCTAATGGATTTTTGTTTACAAAAGGCAATAGGTGATAGAGCACATTGGAGCCACTGGTTTCTGGAGGAGAACTTTCTATTCTGAGACGGTCATGTGATTTTGCATGCAGAGAGAGTCAAACAAGATTTCTCTCAGAGAGAGAGAGTAATGCACAGAGATCACTTGTGCAGTCTTTCAGCCAGCAGACAGCAGCTGGGACTCGAACGGGACAAGCTGGCTAGCTTATGGAAAGCCCAGTTGTAAGACGACCTAGTCAAACCCCTTGTGGTTCTTGCAAGAGGAGAGGACTGGCTGTCTAATGTTTCACTTGGAATAAGGGAAACAAAAAGGAACTCTTGTGTTGACCTGAAAGAAAGATGTTATCATCTGGAGAACACTGAAGGGGCAAGTTTCGTCAGCAAGATACTGAAGTGGATGATAAAAAAGGAACAACAAATCTCTCTCTGAAAACCAACAAGAACCTTCCTGAGTGGTAACCATTTACCTTTCAAGTGTCAAAGTCTGGTGAACTTTCTAAATGTTACATTCTGTGCACAGTATAAGAATGACCTTCAACCCGTTGTTACGGGGTCCAGAAGACCCCAATAACCAGAAGCAATAGATATGCACCAACACAGGGTCAATTAAACAAAGGTAGTTTTTAATTACAATTGAATAAGAAAACAGAATTAAACTTTAACTTATAACTTATCCAACTTCCTTAACCTACCTAACCTACTTAATCCCCCCTCTAGTACTAAGCGTAGGTGTGTCTAATTTATATTTAAGATTAGGAAAGTTCTTTGGATCACAATCCAATCTCACGGGTTGCAGGCAATTCTTGTAGAAGTTAACATTAACAAAGTTCACTTGGCTTTGGTGTTTAACAGGCAAATGGTTACCACTATGGAGGGTTTTTGCTGGTTTTCAGAGGGAGATTTCTTTTCCAGGACATCCCAACTGATTCCTTCTCAATCTGTCTTGCTGACGAAACTTGCCCTCTTCAGGTCTTTCTTTCAGGTCACCTTTCAGCCGCCAGTCTTCTACTTTGACCAGACAGCCTTTCAAAGTCTGCCAGCTTATCCTTCTGGCATTGATTTCTGTCTCTCTCTCTCTGTTTCACACCTGTGAGAAGCAGAGGTGCCTTCACAGATTTCACTCGAGACAAAAATTGAGAAAAGAGAACATTTATTTTACAACAATGCAAAGTTGGGTGCTTCCCCTTACCCTGGGAATACACACAGATACTGGGGATTACCCAACTTTTTATACATTCCATTTCAGGTCAGAGGTACCTTCCCCCTTAACGTTCTTCTGCCTCCTGGATTGGTTTAGCATTCGGTAATTCTGCCTAGGTGTATTCTAACTTCTTATCAGTTTATGTGCCTTTCTGCAAACTTGTTTCCCAGGAAGTGTCATGTCTTTGATCTTACTCATCAATCAACCCCCAGGACTTTGCTAAATCGATCTACTTGCTATCCTGTTTTTGAAGACCCCTATTGTATTATACTTGCTCAACCCTTCCTCATATTCCATTCTTACTTCACCCTTATTGAACCCATCATAATTCATTCTTAATTAGCACTTGCTTGACTCCCCACATTCCATTATCCCTTACACACCCTCCCTCTCTGAGAGCAAGACTGTTCTCCTCTGCCTACAAAGACCATATGCTCTCCCAGTCAAGCTGCTCTCGATTCTTTGTTGCCTCTTGCAAAAACATTCTGCAAATGTCCTGCAAATATTCTGTGTTTTAAAATGTGTGTGTGCAAACTGCTCT
The DNA here is from genome assembly GCF_036971445.1 of Narcine bancroftii. Taxonomy (NCBI): domain Eukaryota; kingdom Metazoa; phylum Chordata; class Chondrichthyes; order Torpediniformes; family Narcinidae; genus Narcine; species Narcine bancroftii. Next base: position 11,467,597 of record NC_091472.1, read on the forward strand.
AACAATTCCTCCCAAACCACCTCTAAATACCCTGTCAGACCTTAATCCTTTAATGGGAATTTTCCCCTTTCTTCAAACGATTGGTTAAAGGAAAAGCAACCTGAGCAAAATTTATGCAAAATTTCCTGTAAATTCCTGCCATTCCTAAAAACTTTCTCACTGCTTTCTTGCCATTGAGAAAAGGAAACTCAGAAATTGCATTCACCTTAGCTTGAATAGGTGCAACTTTGCCATGGCCAACGACATAACCCAAATATGTCACAGCGGCATTTGCAAATTGACTCTTGCTAAATTAACAGTTAAGTTTGCTTTGGATAATCTTGCAAACAATTTGTCCAATTGCCTTGGATGTTCTTCCCATGTGTCACTTTTTGTGACCAAATCGTCAACACAAACATCTGTATTTGTTAACCCTTGGATTTCAGAATTAATCATCCTCTGGAATGTTGCAGGGGCATTTTTCATGCCAAAAGGTAACACATTTGTGTATTTCAAAAGTAATTCTTTCAAATGCATCTGTTCTCACCTGGCCTAATCCAAATTTTCCAAAATGGTTGCGTTAGACAGGCACACAGGAACCATGGTTTCTTTAAGGTTACCCTCACAAGATTCTGTTTTCATAATCTCATGATCCACCACTTGCTCCACTCTCTCAACAGCCAACACCTCTGATACAGATTGTTCTCCACAACCCTTATTCTCATAATAAAGTTTCATTAACAATTCACCCTCCAAGTCATATTCACAAGCCACTTTTTAATCTCCTGTTCAGTTACTGCTTTCTCCCTGAAGCTAAGAAGATCTGCATCTATTTTCTGTTGTAGAATTCACTCTTCCCTTGACAAAGAGAAATCCTTCCTCTCACATTGACCCTGCCCTTTCAGAAGAACTGGGCAAATCTCTATCAACTGGATTTTCTTCAGCTGTCATCGTTTCCTTTAGACCGAGTTACCGAACATGCAAGATGTATCTCACCATCCTCTCTGACCACATCCTTAGTAGGCCGATTTGTCAATCTTAAAACTGTCTCAACTTTATCCTCTGTCAAATCATTCCCCAACAAAAATGAGACACCTTTGACTAATTTTGAATTTAGCACAACCTTGTGAAGCGATATTGACTCTACCTCACCTCCAACACCTTTAATCAAAGTTGTCTCCCTTGTGTCAGTCCTTTGATCCACAGTTAAAACACTTTCTAACAACAATGACTGAGCAACCCTAGTATTTCTAAAACTTTTAAATGGAACCTGTAGTTCTCCTTCATGAAAAGCAGGCAATAAATTTACCTCTCTCCAATCCAAAAACCTCTCCCCAGGAGTTACACCCTCAGTTCTCATACTTACTTTTATCTCCAGTCTTAACTTCTCCAATTGAAACTCTCTGTCCCTTTCAGCTACCTCGAACTCACATTTCCTCTGTTTTCCTGCATCCTCTGCCACATATACCCTTTTTCCTCTTTCTTCCTGCACCCTCCATTTCTCCAATTCCAATTCAAAACTTCTATCCTCTAGAAAATCTTCGGTCTTTCTGAACAAATTTACCCTCACCTATCTCAGATTTCACTATAATCCTCTGTATTTGTACTTTTCTCATCCAATATTTAACTTCAGCAATTCTCAGTGCCTCAGAAATAGCCACCAGTTCCTCTTTTCTCCTGCTCTTCAGGTGATGGTTGTAACAAGAATGTATCAACTTCCATTGGTGCTGTTTTTCCAGGCACCAGCTCTAAGTTCGCTTGCTAAAATAGCAAAAATTCCAGACACAATAGCTTGCGAAAAAAACCGATCGACTAATAAATCAATGTTCAAATCCAAAACGACGAGCCCCCATAAAATTTTACGGAGTCCAGAGGACCCAAAATCCAGCAGCAATAGATGTGCACCAACACAGGGTCACTTAAACAAAAGTAGTTTTAAATTACAAATGAACAAGAAATCTTAACTTATACCTTAACCAACCTCCTTATCCTACCTAACCTACTTAATCTTCCCTCTAATACTAAGCGCAGGTATGTGTAATGTGATCTTTGGATCACATTCCAACCTCCCTGATTGCAGGCAATTCTTAAACTGTCCACAGAAGTTAGCATTAACAAAGTTCACCAGTCTTTGGTGCCTAACAAGGCAGATAGTTACCACTCAGGAGGGTTCTTGCTGGATTTCAGAGAGAGATTCCTTTCCCAGGACATCCGCAACTGATTCCTTCTCAATCAGTCTTGCTGACGAAACTTGCCCCCTTCAGGGTTCTCCAGATGATCCTCTTCCTTTCAGTTCACCTTTCATTCCACCAATCTCCTCCTTTGACCTGGTCACCTTTCAAAGTTTGCCAGCTTTGTCCTTTCGGAACTGATTTCTGTCTCCTCTCTCTCTCTGTTTCACACCCTCCCTCTCTGAGGACGAAACTGTTCTCCTCTGCCTGCAAAATTCACATTTTCTCCCAGGCAAACTGCTCTCGATACTTTGTTGCTTCCTGCAAAAAGCATTCTGCAAAAGTCCTGCAAATATTCTGTGTTTTAAAATGTGTGTGCAAGCTGCTCTTAACAATTCCTCCCAAACCACCTCTAAATACTCTGTCACACAGTGAACTTGGAGGAATGAGAAGTGAGATTGGACTGTGAACCAAACAACCTTTCTGAACTTACACACACATTACATACAAATGCGTTTAGAAATAGAAGGAGCTTTTCTTTTGTTAATTAACTCAATAGAGATATGTTAAAGTTTGATTTATTTTTATGTTTCCAGATAATTAAAAGCATCTTTTGTTTAAGTAACCATTTGTCTTGGTGAATATCTATTGCTGCTGGGTTTTGGGGTCCTCTGGGCTAGTATCAACTAAAACAGTACATTGACTTCTTTTTCTATGGCTCTCCCTCTCAATAGAACACCTCCCTATGTCTCTCAGTGCCACCACCCCTCTCACTCTTTCAGGCACATATCCCTGTCCCTCTGGCACATCTCTCCCTCAGATAATTCTATCTCTTCCCACTTTGGACTAATCCTTCTCTCTTTTACATGACAAGTCTCTGTCTGCCCATTTCTCTCCCTATCTCAGACATCACCATCTCATTCTTTGTGGGACAATTCTCAATCTCTCTCTCTCACTCTCTCTCAGTCTCTCTCTCTCTCTCTTTCTCTCTCCTCTCTCTATCTCTCTCTCTCTCTCCTCCCTCTCTCTCTCTCTATCTATCTATCTCTCTCTGTCTCTCTCTCTCTAACACTCTCTCTCAGTCTCTCTATCTCTCTCTCTCTTTCTCTCTCCTCTCTCTATCTCTCTCTCTCTCCTCCCTCTCTCTCTCTCTCTCTCTCTCTCTATCTCTCTCTCTCTCTCCCTTTCTCTCTCTCCCTCCCCATCCCCTTCCCCATACGCCCGAGACAACACCTTCTTATCTATGGGACAACCCCCTCTCTCTCTGGGCTGGACAGATCTGCCTTGTTGACTCTGGAGACGGGGCTCCCTTTCAGGTGTCCGGAGATCACTCACCGATACTTGAGGTGTAGTCTGTAGTTCCAAAGATGTGCTCTGCTGCCTGATAATCCCGGGAGCAGATGAATGTGACGTTAGGTTCACCTTTGACTAGCTGCTTTGCTCTGTGATCAACGTCCACTCAAGTTAAGTATCCTCACCTGCAACACTGCCTCAAGCACAGCCCCAGTTGCCCCCCTGTGACATCATACCCCCTCTGTGACATCATCTCCCCCCCACCCCATGATTTGGATTTGTTAATTTCGGCGAATATCCTGCCCTCCTATTGGTTGAGGTTTTTCTGATTATCTTATTCGTGATTTTCCAGCCTCGAACTTAGTTTCCAACTTTATCCGTGTCAATGTTCACATGGTCGGCCTTGACCACAATTTACCCTTGTCCATTTGATGCCGTTTCTGCAGAGCTCAAGCACTTTGTATCTCCCTTCCTCCTCAAACCCTTTATTCAACCCTGGACCTTTAACTCATCGTAATTACACAGGACACTGAAGATGTTCACAGCAAAGGGACGGATCGAAGGTCAGGATTTTGTGGGTTATCACAGCTCGGCGGCCAGAGCTCGAGCTGTTTCATACCCATGACTTTACCTGGTGGGGACGAGTTGGGCCCCCCTGCCCCTTCCTACAAACAGTTTGGTGGGGCGGTGAGACATAACTGTCTACTTATAGTCATGTTCCCATGGATTTGTGCAGGAATCTTTGTCAAGGTGGGAGCAATAAGCAGGCAGGGACCAGAATGAAAAGGCAGGTGAAGGAAGAAGGGGCAAGGAGAGGAGCACAGACCAACAGGTGACCATAAGATATAGCAGCACAAGTAGGTCATTCGGCCCATCAAGTCCATCCCGACATCCATCATGAGCTTATCCATTTCACCCTCAGCCCCACTCTCCTGCCTTCTCACCATAAACTTTCACGATTTAAAATAATTTAGACATACAGCACGGGAAGAAGACATTACACCCGTTGGGTCCGTCCTATCCAATTTACACCCCATTACCCTTCAAACTCCAATATATTCTGAAGGGTGGGAGGAAACCCACATAGACACAGGGAGAATGTACAAATACCAAACAGACAGAGCCAATTCAAACCCAGTCCCGGTCGCTGGCTCTATATGAGTGTTGCACTAACTGCTCACCCAATCCATATCCCTTCATTCCCCTCTCATCCAGGGTCCTGTCCAAATTTTTCTTAAATGCCATAATCAAGCCAGCATTCACCACTTCAGCTGTCAGCTCATTCCACTCTCCCACCACTCTCTGTGCGAAGAATATCCCCAAAAGTTTCCATTCATAATTTCACCTTTCACCCTTCACCCATGCCCTCTGGTCTTTGTGTCAAATATACTCAATGGGTAAAAGGCCTGCTTGCATTTATTCAATCTACACCACTGATAATTCTTTGTATAATTTAGCAGAGTGGTGCAGCGGAAATATGCTGGGGCCATAACCCAGAGGTCGAAGAATCAAAACCATCCTTTGCTAGATATTCTTTGGGAATATGTTGAGGTTAGCACATCTCTTTTACAGCGCCAGAGTCTGGGTCCATGTTTCGAATGATGCGCTCTCTGTAAGAAATTTATACGTTCTCCCCATGTCAGAGTGGTTTTCCCCCGGGTCTCTGGTTTCCTCCCACCATTTGGAAAATATAGGGGGTGATGTTGCGATGATGTTTAAAGGAAATTTAAAGCAATGTTTGTTTAATTAACCATTGTCTTAGAAACACAGAAACATAGAAGATAGGAGCAGGAGTAGGTCATTTGACCCTTCGAGCCTGCTCCGCCATTCAACGAGATCATGGCTGATCTGAAAGTTCAGTACCCCGTCCCCACCTTCTCTCCGTAACCTTTAATACCCTTATACTGAAGAAATAGATCGAATTCCCTCTTAAATAGATTTAATGAACCTGCCTCTACTGCCCTCTGTGGCAATGAATTCCACAGATTCACCACCCTCTGGGTAAAGAAATTCCTCCTCATCTTGGTCCTAAATGGTTTGCCTATTATCCTCAAACCATGGCCCCGGGTTCTGGATTTTCCCATCGTTGGAAACATCCCATCTGCATCCATTCTGTCCAGTCCTGCCAGAATTTTATATGTCTCTATGAGATCCCCTCTCAATCTTCTAAACTCCACCGAGTACAATCCCAATTTGCGCAATCTTTCCTGCTAAGTCATTCCTGCCATTCCAGGTATCAGCCTGGTGAATCGCCTCTGCACTCCCTCCATTGCAAGAATATCCTTCCTTAGATAAGGTGACCAAAACTGCACACAATACTCCAGGTGGGGTCGCACCAAGGCCCTGTACAGCTGCAGTAAGGTATCCTTGTTCCTATACTCAAACCCTCTTGATATGAAGGCCAACATACCATTTGCCTTTTTAATTGCCTGCTGTACCTGCATGCTCGCCTTCAGAGACTGATGTACAAGTACCCCTAGGTCTCTCTGCACTTCCCCATCTCTTAATCTATTGCCATTCAAATAGTAATCTGCCCTCCGGTTTCTATTATCAAAGAGGATAACCTCACATTTATCCACATTGTGGTGCATTTGCCATGTATCTGCCCAGTCCCAAATTCCAATAGATTTGTCAACCACGATTTACCTTTTGTAAATCCATGTTGACTCCGTCTGATCCCTTCTCTGCTAGTCATATGCTCCGCTATTACATCCTTAATAATGGATTCCATCATTTTGCCCACTACTGATGTAAGGCTCACCGGCCTATAATTCCCCGCTTTTTCTCGACCCCCCCCTTTTTAAATAGTGGGGTAACATTAGCTACCCTCCAATCCATGGGTACTGATCCTGAGTCTATCGAGGTCTGGAAAATAATTCTTAAAGTATCTGCTATCTGAATGGCCACTTCCTTGAGTACCCTAGGATGTAGATTATCAGGCCCTTGGGATTTATCTGCCTTCAATCCCATCAATTTCCCCAAGACCATGTCCTTAGAGATACTGATTTCTTTCAGTTCCTCCCTTGCATTAGTCTCTATGTTTCCAAACATCCTTGGGAGGTTATTTGTATCCTCTCTTGTAAAAACAGAACTAAAGTAAGAATTTAATTGGTCTGCCATTTCCTTATTCCCCATTATATATTCCCCTCATTCCGTCTGCAAAGGACCTACTCTGGATTTCACCAATATTTTCCTCTTGACATAATTATAACAGCTTTTGCAGTCGGTTTTTATATTTGCCACAAGCTTACTTTCGTAATTTATTTTTGCTCTCTTGATTAATCCCTTTGTCCTCCTTTGGTGCATCTTGAACTGCTCCCAGTCTTCGGTTGCGGTACTTTTTTTGGCCAATTGATATGCTCTCTTTTTGGACCCAATGCTGTCTCTAATTTCCCTTGTTATCCACGGTTGAGTCACCTTTTTTGGTTTATTTTTATGCCAAACCGGTATAAACGATTTTTGCAATTTCTCCATTAGATCTGTGAATGCTTTCCATTGTCTATCCACAGTCAACTCCCCCATAAACACCACCCAATCAATCTTACTCAACTCCCGTCTCATACCATCATAATTCCCTTTATTTAAATTCAGGACCTTAGTCTCGGTTTTAATTTCATCACTCTACATGTCGAGTGAGAATTCGATCATATTGTGATCGCTCCAACCCAAAGGGCCTCGCACAACAAGATTACTGATTAGCCCCTTATCATTGTATAATACCCAATCTAAAATGGCCTGCTCCCAAGTTGGTTCCTTGACATATTGGTCTAGATAACCCGTAAACATTCAAGGAATTCCTCCTCCTCAGTATTTTTACTAGTTTGACTAGTCCAATCTACATGCAAATTAAAGTCTCCCATGATGACGGCTGTTCCCGTATTGCACACTTTTCTAATTTCTCTTTTAATGCCTTCCCTCACCTCTACACTACTATTTGGAGGCCTATATACCACCCCCACTAACGTTTTCCACCCCTTGCTATTCCTCAGTTCTACCGATATAGATTCAGCATCTTCTGAGTTAAAATCCTTCCTGTCAATCATGTAGGTCCCTTCTCTCACCATCAATACTACCCCACCCCCTTTTCTTTCTTGCCGATCCCTCCTAAATATCGTATACCCCGGGATGTTAAGTTCCCAGGCTTGCCAACCCTGCAGCCATGTTTCTGTAATCCCAATCAAATTATATTTGTTTATCTCAATTTCCACAGCTAATTCATCTACCTTGTTCCGAATGCTTCTTGCATTAAGATATAAAGACTTCAGATTTGCTTTTTTCACCCTCCTTGCTCTTTCTGATTTTTTACTTTCGCTGCCTAACCTAACTTTTCCTGTTTTATCTTTTCTGTCCTTTGCCCTTTCATACAGGTTCCCATCCCCCTGCCAAATTAGTTTAAACCGCACCCGAAGGCTGTACCAAACCTAGCTGCCAATATATTGACCCCTTTTGGGTTTAGGTGTAACCCATCCTTCTTGTAGAGGTCAGGCCTTCCCCGAAAGAGATCCCAATGATCCAAAAAGCCAAAACCCTGTCCCTTACACCAGCCCCTCAGCCACTCATTCATTTTTCTTAACCTTCCATTTTTGTCCTCAGTTGCACTTGGCACAGATAGCAAACCAGAGATCACCACCCTGGCTGTCCTATTTCTTAGTTTCTGTCCTCGCTCTATAACATATAACATAACATAACATAACATAACAATTATAGCACGGAAACAGGCCATTAGGCCCTTCTAGTCCGCACCGAACCAAACACACCTTTCTAGTCCCACCTCCCTGCACAATGCCCATAACCCTCCATCTTCTTCTCATCCATATACCTGTCCAACCTTTTCTTAAATAATACAATTGACTCCGCCGCCACTATTTCTCCCGGAAGATCATTCCACACAGCTACCACTCTCTGAGTAAAGAAGTTCCCCCTCATGTTACCTCTAAACCTCTGCCCCTTAATTCTTAACTCATGTCCTCTTGTTTTAAACTTTCCTCCTCTTAACGGAAATAGTCTATCCACATCCATTCTGTCTATCCCTTTCATAATCTTAAATACTTCTATCAAATCCCCTCTCAACCTTCTACGCTCCAAAGAATAAAGACCCAATCTGTCCAATCTCTCCCCATACTCCAGATGCTTAAACCCAGGTAACATTCTGGTAAACCTTCTCTGCACTCTCTCCACTCTGTTTATATCCTTCCTATAATTAGGCGACCAGAACTGCACACAGAACTCCAAATTAGGCCGCACCAACGTCTTATACAATCTCAACATCACCTCCCAACTCCTATATTCCATGCAATGATTGATAAAGGCCAGCATACTAAAAGCCTTCTTCACCACCCTATTCACGTGAGTTTCTACCTTCAGGGGACGATGTACCGTTACTCCTAAATCTTTCTGCTCTTCTGTATTCCTCAATGCACTCCCATTTACCACATATGTCCTATTCTGGTTCTTCTTACCAAAATGAAGCACCTCACACTTATCAGCATTAAATTCCATCTGCCATTTTTCAGCCCACTTTTCTAAGCAGCCCAAATCCCTCTGCAATCCTTGAAAACCTTCTTCATTATCCACTATTCCACCTATCTTAGTATCGTCTGCATATTTACTAATCCAATTCACCACCCCATCATCTAGATTATTAATGTATATAACGAACAACAATGGGCCCAATACAGATCCTTGAGGTATACCACTGGTCACCGGCCTCCAACCTGACAGACAATTATCCACTACCACTCTCTGGCCTCTCCCTTTCAGCCAATGTTCAATCCATTTCACTATCTTAAAATTTATACCTAAACACTGCACCTTCCTAACTAACCTTCCATGTGGTACCTTATCGAAGGCCTTACTGAAGTCCATATAGACAACATCCACTGCGCTACCCTCATCCATATTCCTAGTCACCTCTTCAAAATATTCAATCAGATTGGTCAAACATGACCTTCCTCCCACAAATCCATGTTGAGTGCTCCTGATCTCTGTAATCCTTTTTCAGTACTTCCTCCTTTTTATCTGTCATTGCCACCCACATGTACCAAGACATCAGGCTGTTCGCCTTCCCCTTTTAGAATACCCTGGACCCAATTTGAGATATCCCGCACCCTTGCACCAGGGAGGCAGCACAACATGAGGGCATACCTATCTGGCTCACAGAATCTCCTGTCTGTATTTCTGACAATGGAGTCCCCAATGACCACTGCATTCCTCTTTACCTTTTGGTCCACCATTCCAGGCTCAGTGCCAGGGACCTGGTCACTGCAGCCAGCTTCTGTCAGGTCATCTCCCTCAACAGCATCCAACAAAATATACCTGTTACTGAGAGGGATGTTCACAGGTGTGCTCTCCATTTTCCTGGTATTTTTCTTCCCTCCCCTGACAGTTCCCCACTTACCTGACACATCTGGTCTTGAGTTAACTATGTCCCTGAAAGTTGAATCTATCACCTCCTCACTCTCCCTTACCAGCCGTAGGTCCTCAAGTTGCAGCTCCAGTTCCCCAACTCGGTCCTTAAGGAACTGCATCTCGGTGCACCTGACGCAATGTGGCTATTTGGGAGGGTGGGACTCACCCATGGTTCCCACATCTGACATCCAGTACAAAGCACTAACCCCATAGGCATGACTGAGCTAAAATAATGCCACTTACCTTTCTCCACGCCTGCTTTTGCCTAAGCCTGTTGAGCCAAAGGCTGGAAGTCCCACTCCTTCAGTGCCCCACTCACTCAGTGCGCCGCTCCTCGCTGGCCGCCCCCTCCCCTTTTACTCCTTTTACTGGCCCCTTGACCAATTAACCCAGTCACTCTCTCCAAGCTCCTGCTCCTCTGACTCACAGCTCAAACTCCAGCTGTTGCCTCCTCAGTCTCCCAGCCCGATTTGAGTAGGCCCAAGCCCCAGTAAACCCTTGTATTTAACTGCTTACCTCCACGTCACTCTCTCCGAGCTTCTCCTCTGTCGACTCCCAGCTCGAATTTACATATAGATTGGACCAGCCAAATTAGTAAGTCCAGCTATTTATTCTACTCACCCTCTGATGCTGTCTCTTGGCTCCTCGTCCTCTCACCCGACACCAGGCCCTGACTCACTGTCTCCTCTGACCCTGAGCCTGAGTCTGACCTTTCTTGGTGAATTTCTATTCCTGCTGGGTTTTGGGGACCTCTGGGCTCATAACATATCCAATTAACCTCCACCCTCTGGACGCTTTGAACTGTGGGAGGAAACTGGAGCTCCCGGATGATCCTTACACAGTCATCAGGAGAGTGTACAAACACCTTACAGGCAGCGCCGATTTGAACCCCAGTCACAGTCGCTGACCCTCAAAGAGTGCTGCACTAACAGCTAAAGTAACCGTGCCACACCTGTCCATATGAACCTAATCCATTTCCCCTCATTCCCCTCTCATCCAGGGACTGGTCCAAATTTTATTTAAATGTCATAATCAAGCCAGTTTTCACCACGTCAGGTGGCAGCTCGTTCCACACTCCCACGACTCTCTGCAGGAAAAAGTTCCCCCAAATGTTTCCTTTCAACAATTCACTTTTCACCCTTGACCCATGCCCTCTGGTTCTTGTGTCACCTAAACCTGCTTGCATTTGTACTGTTCATTATTCTATTTCCATGAAAGCAGAGAGGCGCAGAGGAAGCGTGCTGGGCCCATAACACAGAGGTTAATGAATTAAAACCATCCTCTGCTAGATATTCTTTGGGAGCCATGGTTGGTGTCGAGGTTAGCACAACAATGTTACAGCACCAGAGACTGGGCCAGGGGCTCGAATCATGCGCTGTCTGTAAGAAGTTTGTACGTTCTCCCCGTGTCTGAGTGGGTTTTACCCAGCGACTCAGTTTAATACGTACTGGGGGTGTAGGCTAATTGGGTGTAAATTGAGTGGCACAGACTCGTGGGCCGAAATGGTCTGTACGTCTAAATCTATCAGCCTGGCTCGTCGACTGCCCTTCACTTCTGATGGAGGCTGCCGGATCTGCTGGGTTTCCCCAGTGTGGGGTGCGGCACTGTATTGTAAACCTTTTGTGGTGTGCTGCCTCCCCCTACTGGACTCTCGCAGTACTACATGGCCATGGCAGATTGAAAGGTTGAACCAAATTGGTTGTTTCCATGTTAAACGTTATAAATATTTAAATTTAGACATACAGTGCGGTAACAGGCCCTTCAGCCCTTGAGCCTGTGCCACCCAATTACACCCAATTAACCAACTAACCCGGTTCATTTTGAATTATGTGAGTAAAACGGAGAACCTGGACAAAACCTATGCAGTCACAGGTGGAATGTGGAAACTCCTTTCAGACGGTCGTGATTCGAACCCTGGTCAGGACACTCTCGATAAAACTGCTGTAGAAAGTTGACCTGATGCTGGCCGGTCACCTTCCCTACTTCAGTCTATAAGGAATTGAAGTTTCGGTTGTACCTTCCTGACAAGTGAGGAGATGTTGTGTGTCCAGGATCGGTCTCTTGTTCAGTGAACTCCAAGGAAATTGGTGTCCTCCACTCTCTCCACTACAGTTGTTGATGTGTAGTGGAGGGTGGTCGGTCCTTGTCATCATAAAGTCGGCAATTGTGTCCACATTGAGACCCAGTATGTTACACTTACCTCAGTTCATGAGATTTTCCACCCATTCTCTGTTGTACGACCCGTCGTTATTGCTGGCTAGGACAACTACTGAAGTGTCATTTGCAAACCTGATGACACTGTTGGAGCTGGAGGCCGTCATGAGTCAGTGGGACTTGATATGAAAAACTGGTGTAACACAGTATAGAGGGGCCGAGTGGCTTCTTTCTGTGCTGTAATTGTTCTATTGTTTTGTGGAATATCTGATGTCTAAATGTAAATGTTTTGTGTCTAATTATTGTTTTGTGAGAAGTGGAGGCTCCTATAAAAAACCAGGGGATGTGTTTTGAAGGAAAGTGCAGTGTTTTTATAAAACAGAAAAGGTTGTATTTGTCAAAATTTGTGGTGTTTTTGGATAAAAACCACAACTTTTTTCTACAGTAATGTATGCAGTTTTCATGTAAATACCCCAAACTGTGAATCACAAATTGAGACAATGAGATAAAGGAGCAGAGGTAGGTCATTCGGCCTGTCGAGTCTGCTCCACCATTCCATCATGAGCTGAACCATTCTCCCACAGCCCCACTAAACTGCTTCTCCACTCACCCTTGGTACCCTGACTGTTCAGACAGCTGGGAATGGGAAAACATGGCAGCACTGCCAGTCCTTCTGTAAGGACAGCGCTGTCAAAGACCCACGGAGAGTGGAAACACAGCGCTCTGACATGGGCTTCTACCATCCGGTCCAAATGCGGTTGGATCCGTACAGACTTTAAAAGGACCGTTAATTGACCTGGCAGTGGTTTTATATAAAAATACTGCAGCCACGGGGATGGCCTCCAGGATCGCAGGGCCGATGAGCGGCAGCAGCCAGGAGAGGCTACCGACTCTGGGGAAGCAGAGTATTGGCACAGGGCACCAGAAAATGGGGAGCTCACCCCCTGGTTTAAGAAGGAGATGCAGAGGAGGTGACTCATGGGACGGTGACCACAGCGGCAGACCAGAGAGGGATTCTGTGGTTGAACACAAAGGCCGCGGATGATTCGGGGCAAGGAACCTACTCTGGCTGCGGGCTATTCCGGTCAAGGGATTCACACCGGGCCGCGGACTGCAGGAGTCTGGCTCGAGGCTGACCGAAGGTACCTGAACCAGGATGTGCGAGGGTGCCGAGGTCACTGAAGGGCTTCTAATCGTGGTGGGGAATCGGATCGGGAACTCAAGCGGCTGTTGGTTTGGACTGGACTCTGTCTGCCTTTCGGGGCTGGTGGGAGGGTTGGAGGTGAATTGAAGGACACTCTGTGACGCTCATCGAACTCTCATTTACTTCTCTTTCTCTGACTGGAAGAGGCGCTTTAGGCAATTTCTGTCGATGGCCAATCTGTCTGCCCTACAGCAGACGAAAAGCAAATTTGAGTAATATTGCACTGACTTCATGACATGACAATAAATTGAATCTTAACTCTTGGAAATGTAAGAGAGATATCTGACCCTCTGTTTTATATACATAGAGAGTGGTGGTGCCTGGAAAGCATTGCCGAGGGTGGTGATAGAGGCTGGTACAACAGGGACATTTAAGACTCTTTGACAGGCAGATGTAAGGATAATAGAGGGTTATGGGTGTGAGGTGGGGAGGGGTTAGATTGTTATGGAGTAGGTTGACATCGGTCAGAACAACATTGTGGCTGAAGGACTGGTCTGTGCCCTGTTCATTGCTGTTCGGCTCAGAAGGAGGATTCCAACAGTGGCAGTCTGGATGGTGATACAGATGGGGAAAGATGTGGGCTTCACTGAGGCCCCCTCTTCCCAACAAGGATTGCGCACGATATACATGGCTCAATGTACGTGATACGCTTTCTCATGGTCTTGTGCTTACTTCTGA